>NW_027773368.1:0-293 GCF_054177405.1 Leptonychotes weddellii | reverse complement strand
CAGCTAGGAGTGATTATAAGGAACCAGACCAGGCATGTTGGTGGCTTGGCCACGGTGAAATCAGGTTCGTGAGGGCCTAGAGATATTCAAATCATCCCAAGGAAGGTGCTAAGACTACAGATCCAAGATAAACACTTAAAAAAATCTAGTTATGCACCTAGTTATTGTCTATCGTTAATTCCTTGCACAAAAGGCAATAATTGTTAAGGTACCTCATGTCTATTCAGAGCCCAATGTAGCAAATGTTCAGAAATTCCTGGCTTTTACATCTGTAGAGAGCTATTAGGATGGGA
>NW_027773367.1:0-293 GCF_054177405.1 Leptonychotes weddellii | reverse complement strand
TGTGTGTGTGTGTGTGTTCACCCCTGTGTGGTGGCTGCGGCCCCGTCCACCGAGATCCTGGACCCCCCCTCAGGGGTTAGCATCTGTGCCAGACGACAGAGTTCCGGGCACCCCCGCGGGCTGGGCTTGGGAGTAGGGAGGGCGGCGACAGCACGTCGCGGGTGGGTGTTGGAAAGCCCGCACCGTCACGTGTCTGGCCGAGCGGCACGCCCACCGCGTCTGCGGAGGATGAGTGCGGTTATCAGCGGAGACAGGACACTCCGGAAGCCACTATCACAGGCAGCAGAGGGCTT
>NW_027773366.1:0-293 GCF_054177405.1 Leptonychotes weddellii | reverse complement strand
AGTTTCTTCATCAGCAAAATGGGAGTAATAATGAAACCCCCCTCACAGGAGTGCAGCTCAGTGCTTGGCACACTGTCTAATACATTAGTAACATGATACATTATTTTTGTCCTGCTTACGAAAGTGCTTTGGAAACTACAGAATGCGTTGCATATATGAATGACTATTTTTCTGTCCAAGGATCTCACTTCAGAGAACCAAATATATTTGGCTGGGGAAAACGTTCATGCAATAAACCAAAATAACAATAATCATAATAATCGTAGGTAATCACGTTATTATCTATTACATGT
>NW_027773365.1:0-293 GCF_054177405.1 Leptonychotes weddellii | reverse complement strand
GCGCCTGGGTGGCTCAGTTGGTTAAGCGACTGCCTTCGGCTCAGGTCATGATCCTGGAGTCCCGGGATCGAGTCCCGCATCGGGCTCCCTGCTTGGCGGGGAGTCTGCTTCTCCCTCTGACCCTCCCCCCTCTCATGTGCTCTCTCTCATTCTCTCTCTCTCAAATAAATAAATAAAATCTTTAAAAAAAAAAAAAAAAACTTGGAGAACCAGAAGGAACTGGGCTGATAGATACAAAGTGCTAAATGGAAAAATAATAACTGCCAAACAGGAATCCTGTATCTAGCAAAACC
>NW_027773364.1:0-293 GCF_054177405.1 Leptonychotes weddellii | reverse complement strand
ACAGACTGTGATCTCTCCGCTCTGACGCAGAGGGTTGGAAATGATCTCTTCTGGTCTGACTCTTGGAAGAGATGTGGAAAGCCACCAGGGAAAGCCAACAGAGAACAAAAGCCCCCCAAAACTGGTTTTCACTGAGCCCATCCCCTGCCACAGGGGGGTAGGGAAACTCTGCCCAAACAGGGCTGCCTGAGTGACAGCATGGCAGGCCCCTCCCCCAGAAGACAGGCTGAGAGAATAAGAGGCCGACAACCCTAAGGTCCCTATAAAACAGGTGCATCTTGCTTGGGTTGTGG
>NW_027773363.1:0-293 GCF_054177405.1 Leptonychotes weddellii | reverse complement strand
ACTGGACCCTCCAGACACACTCTCTCCCCCTCTACAGCAGCAATTTCAAATCTCACCCGCTGCAGGTATTCTCAGCTATTTCTGGAGAAAATTAAAAAAAACAACAAAAAACAAAACAAAAAAACCCCAACAACCCAGAAACATCAGGCAGGAGCCACAGCCGACCTCCATGGAAACAAAGACATACCAGCACCTACAACAACCCTTTTAAGGGTTTCAAAGGAAGAGGTGTCTTGCCTGCCCTCCAGGCTTAGGGTGTAAGAGCTAGGTGTGGCTGGGGCTTTACCACTGAA
>NW_027773362.1:0-293 GCF_054177405.1 Leptonychotes weddellii | reverse complement strand
GGCGCCTGGGTGGCTCAGTCGTTAAGCGTCTGCCTTCGGCTCAGGTCATGATCCCAGGGTCCTGGGATCGAGTCCCACATCGGGCTCCCTGCTTGGCGGGAAGCCTGCTTCTCCCTCTCCCACTCCCCCTGCTTGTGTTCCTGCTCTCACTATCTCTCTCTCTGTCAAATAAATAAATAAAATCTTTAAAAAAAAAAAAGATTTCTTATAAACCATATTCATAAAGTTTGATAGTCATCTAGGAATAGAAAAAACAGTGGGATAGAGAAGAGATCTACTCTCAGATCTACTCC
>NW_027773361.1:0-293 GCF_054177405.1 Leptonychotes weddellii | reverse complement strand
ATTTTATATCCTGCTACTTTACTGAATTCCTGTATGAGTTCTAGCAGTTTTGGGGTGGAGTCTTTTGGGTTTTCCACATAAAGTATCATATCATCTTGCAGGATATCTTTTACACTGAAAGTAGTCTTTGAGATCCAGAGGGTTCCTGGAAAAATCACAAAGCTTTGTTCTTTTACCTTATAAAAAGGGATGCTAGAAATAACCAGGTTTGGTGAGCTGCATGGGAAGAGCTGTTAAATCAGAAGAAATGCTCAGCCTTCCCCAGGTTAAATTTGTATAGGTAAGATGTTATT
>NW_027773360.1:0-293 GCF_054177405.1 Leptonychotes weddellii | reverse complement strand
CTCACTCCTGGGTGCAAATTTATTAAATGGTCACAAGAATGCCCCCACACATTTTAAAAGCACTACTACTCTCCCTTCTCAGAAAAGCAAGTACAGTGGAAGGTGCACGAATTAACAATGCCTACCCCAAGAAGTGCCCTGGGTTATCATACATGTGTAGCTTACTAAATAATCCTGGTGCTTTAAGTAAAATGAGAAAGCCTCAGTCTCTTGCAGCCAAAAGAATTTAATAGAATGGGAAAATCATGTATTTTATCACTTTATCTTCTTACAAAGAAATAGATAATCAAATA
>NW_027773359.1:0-293 GCF_054177405.1 Leptonychotes weddellii | reverse complement strand
CTGGAAGTTTGCATGACTGGTTCCTTCTGCCCTTCAAGCTTTAGCTCGAATGTCACCTCCTCCACGAGGCCCTCCTGGATTGCCTTCCTCACAGACTCACTCGCTCTCTTATCACCTTGATTTGCTTTCTCCCTCATACTAGGCACTAATGACCCCAAGCTCTCTCGTTCGTTGATTTCCTCTTTAAAAAAAAAAAAAATCTATGTCCCTTGGCTAGAACGTAGGTATTGTGAGAGCTTGTCCGTCCCTTCTGTTCACTGGTGTACCCCCAGCACGTGGGGTAGTAGCTGGTG
>NW_027773358.1:0-3747 GCF_054177405.1 Leptonychotes weddellii | reverse complement strand
AAAAAAAAAAGAAAATGAAAATATAATGAAAATCTGTACATACATGAATTTAAATATAATACAATTTCAAATAAAACATGATTGTTGACTGGCCCTAGTTCTCAGACTCTTCCTTTTTCAATAATTAAAATCTATCCTCTTTTGTCTTCTAAAAGTCTTTACTGTGTATAGGTCTCGTAAAGAAAGAAAGAAACTGAGGCACATTTATCTGATTTCAAAATGATTTATCTAATCTTAGAAAGGTACCCTAAGTGGGGGTGCCTGGCTGGCTCAGTCAGAAAAGTATGCCACTCTTGATTTCTGGTAAGTTCGAGCCCCACATTGTGTGCAGAGATTACTAAAATAAATAAATAAATAAATAAATAAATAAATAAATAAATAAATAAGTCAACTTAAATAAAAAACAAAAAAAGAAAGTTACCTTAATCTTGGAAGAATGTCAAATTGTTATTTGTAAACCTCTGCTCTATTTAAGCAAATGTCTAGATAGTTTGTCTATTTTTTTCTTTTTTAAACATTACTTGGTACAGAATGAGATACATTCTTTTTTTAATAAATGAAATAATCTA
This sequence comes from Leptonychotes weddellii, assembly GCF_054177405.1. NCBI lineage: Eukaryota > Metazoa > Chordata > Mammalia > Carnivora > Phocidae > Leptonychotes > Leptonychotes weddellii. Next base: position 3,178 of record NW_027773358.1, on the reverse strand, counting down.
TATTTCCACCTTATACAAATAATACTTTTTCTATTTTTAGCAATGTTTCATTTTGGAATAGTTTTAGATTTGCAGAAAAGCTGCAAAGAGAGTATAGAGTTTCCATATGTCCTGCACCCCATTTATCTCATTGTTGACATCTTTAATATGGTACATTATTCACAACTGATGAACCCATATGAATACAGTTCTACTAACTAAAGTCCACACTTTGTTCTATGATCTTAGTTTTCACCAAATGTTCTCTTTTTGTTCCAGGATCCCATACAGGATATCACATTATATTTAGTTGTCATATATCTTTAGAGTCTTCTTGACGATTTCTCTTCCTTGTTTTTCATGAACTTGGCAGTTTTGAAGAGACGTGTCTAGTATTTTTTTGGCTGCCCATCAATTTTGTTTTGTCTGATATTTTTCTCAGAATTAGACTGGTGTTGTATGTTTTGAGGAGGAAGACAATAAAGGTAAACTGTCATTTTCAAAACATCGTTATGGTATCAACATGACTTAACACTGGTAGTGTTAACAGAACTTAATTTTATAGTAATTTATAGTGTTATAAAAATTAGAAATACATTTTTACTTGGCACATATTGATTTGAAGGGTAATCTAAGAGGAAATGCATATCTCAAAAAAAACTCATTTTTCAAGTATTTGGCACAATTATAAAGCAAAAAATGTCATTTTACTTGTTTAAAAGGACAAAGAAAAGTTTTGTATGTGGAAGTATATGTGCATTTGTAGCATTAAACAGTCGGTTCTTCTTATGTAGGCTATGTGGGTAGTCAGATCATATTTAATAGGTTGTTAGTGACCATGTAAATAAAACAGAGAAGAATAAACAAACTAAGCATTAAAAGGAAATGATAGAGAATAGTTGGTTGTATCCTTCTCTGCATTAAGCAGATCCTTGCTAATGAAACTGGAATAATTGATTTGTCTTGGCTAAAATCTTCTGAACAGTGTTTGGATGGGTTTTAGTTGGCTTTTGCTGTAATAATGAAACATAAATGATCCTAGTTTTACTGGTTTACAGTTATCATCATTTATTTCTCACTCATATACCTGTAGATTGGTGTGATGGTTCTGATCCAGATATGGGTTGATTTCAGCTCTGATCCTCCAGTTTTCTGATTTCAAAACTCAATGATGGAGCAGTGGACTATATTCTTCTCATGGAAGAGAGAAAAGGCTCAAGGGACCAAGTCAAATCATGGAAATTATTTAAATAATTTACTTAGATGTGGAGTATGTTATGCTTCAAATACTTCAAATATTGGTCAAAACAATTTACAGTGCTAAGCTCAACACCAATGAGTGGAGATCTACACTTTTTCCCCAAAGGTCATGAGGTAGTGGACATTTAGTGAAAAAACATACAATCTAACAGAGATTAATATTCATATTGTCTTATGCTCTTTTTTTCTATATATAAAGGCTGAATAATCAAGCATATCATTTACCTAGTCTTACTGTCTATTATTATATCTTAGTATATTCAACCAGTTTATATCTAATTTTACGCAGATTTGAGAACCATTTTATTTCTTTAGAAATGCTATGGATTCATTATGTGTCAAGTAATCTTAATTTCCTTAATTCAAGTTTTTGGTTTGAATAGTGCCTAATTTATCTTCCAAGAAATAAAAGTCCATGGTTATGCCATTACACTTTAAAAAACATATTTATTCTCTCTGTCATATAGAAAGAAATTTCAAAGTCAAGAGATATATTCAAACTTATAATATAAATAAACGAAATCTGAAATTTATGGACCAAAAATCAAGGTGCATCACGCATTTAAATAATTTTACTAGCAAAGGAGTTGATCTCAATATCAAAGTCTGGCTTTTACAACAAAATGTCACTATAAATTTATGACTATTAGTTTATTGAAAATAAGCAGAAAGGTTAATTCAAGAATAATACATAATTCATTGTGAATGACATATGAAAATTTAGCTTAGAGACACCTGGTGCCTTAGTCGGTTGAGCATCTGAGTCTTGGTATTGACTCAAGTCATGATCTTAGGGCCATGAGATCAAGCCCATGCTCACCAAGGAGTCTGATTGACATTCTCTCCCACTTCCACTGCCCCTCCCGCTGTGCTCTCTCTCTCTCAAATATATAAATATATCTTTTTTTAGAAAAAGAGAAGTTAGCTTAAAACTAGAATTTCTATAAAAATAGAAAATACATGTATATGTATGTATATACTAATTTATATATTTTGTATTAGAAACTCTGGATTGGTTATAGTGCTCATTACATGAATGAAATGAATAATTAATGACCTGTAATACCAAGCTAAAATTACACAAAATGCTGCATAGCTACCTAAAGACATGGGAAATTAAAATAGAAATTAAGAAATATATAATATTAAATGACAATGTCTAATATGCATAAACTTGGGGTTCCCTATGTATAACACATTCAACCTGGTTGGATACATGGCTGTATCTGCTTCTTTCCACCTCATTAAGTGTCAGTTTTACCTACATCATAATAATACCAGCCAAAAATCCATTGTTATTTTCAGAATAAGAAACCCATTTCAGACCTTGATTTCAAGGAGTCAGTAAGGTCTCACACTGAAGGTACCCCTTTTCATTTCTATTACCCTAATAAAGTCTTCTTTGATTTTCCTTTCTTAGCTTGTTTCCTGACTATGAAACTATCAGGCCTTCATGTTTAAACACATGAATTGCTTTGTCTTTATAGTCCATGTGCTTTCAGAAAATGTTCTAGGAGAAATAGAGTGATGGTTTCATGAAATACATAATTTCATAAATATGTAATTGATTAAATAATTATTTGTTAAAAAATAAAGAAAAAATAGAAAGATTTCCTAGTACACAAAAGCCAAAATAAGTTATTACTAGAACATAAACTACAAGATATGTTAAAGGAAATTTGTCAGGCAGAAGGAAGATGATATCGGATGGAAATATGGATTTACATACAAGGAATGTAGAATACCAGAAATTGTAACTACATAGATAAAAGTATGAGATATAATTCTTATTATTTAAATCTCTTTAAAGATAATTTACTGCTTAAAATAATAATGCATTGTGGAGATGATAACATTCACACATATATGCACTCATATATATAAATGCATACACACATGTAGTACATACACATATATAAAAATGTCTGACATTTTTATA
>NW_027773357.1:0-293 GCF_054177405.1 Leptonychotes weddellii | reverse complement strand
TGGGAGAGGGAGAAGCAGGCTCCCCACTGAGCAAGAAGACCAACGTGGTGCTCGATCCCAGGACCCTGGGATCATGACCTCAGCTGAAGGCAGGTGCTTAACTGACTGAGCCACCCAGGCAACCCAAATACTTTTATTCTTAAAGGGAGATAAAACTAAAATAAATAAAGCACATGGCAATGCATAAAGAAGTAAGAAACTTATATAAATGCTATAAACATTCAGAAGGAGAGCCATTTATTTGGATTGGTCTATTTAAGGCAGAAAAATGTAGCTCATCTCAAGGAAATGTA
>NW_027773356.1:0-293 GCF_054177405.1 Leptonychotes weddellii | reverse complement strand
AGGAAAGAAGTAAAAGTCCCAAAGATGTGGTTAGACTTGGGGACTTATATACCATTTTAACACATGGAGATAATTGACTAGATGAAGGAAGGGGATCTGGGCTGATAAATTGTGGGAGGGTGACAGAAAATCATGGAAGATAAGGTTTGTTTATGCCGACTATCTTGGCGTTGGCCCTCCACCTCCTGTGACAAGAGTTGTTTTCCTCATCCGGGGACAAGAGAGGGGGATATTTATTCCACCTTCGCAGAGGGAATTTCGTGCCCTGCTTTTAGGCAATTAAGGGGAGGGCA
>NW_027773355.1:0-293 GCF_054177405.1 Leptonychotes weddellii | reverse complement strand
CAGCTGAATTCAGTATGAGGTCTCCTCCATGAAGAAGAGAGTTTTGATACACTTAGGAAGGGACTGAAGGCACTGGAAAGAGAGAAAATTGATGGAGCAAAGTTGTGGCGGGTTGAGTCAGGAGATGATGCCATCAGACCCTTCCTGAAAGGAGAGCTTAGAAAAGGGAGGGACGGATCTTACTCAGAAACGCAAGTCAAGAAGTTCAGGACTCTTCAGGGGCGCCTGGGTGGTTCAGTCAGTTAAGCGGTTAAGCGTCTGCTCAGTTTATGATCCCAGGATGTTGGGATCCA
>NW_027773354.1:0-293 GCF_054177405.1 Leptonychotes weddellii | reverse complement strand
AGGACCAGTGTGGGATACAGGGGATGTTTTAGCTTTCACTCAGTCCCCCACAGGGACATCAGCTGACTGGGCAGTGAGGAGCAAAGCCAGGGAAATGGGTGTGTGCTGGAAAGGAGTCCCAGAGGACACTTTGGTTTGGGGCATGAGTGAGTAGGAGACTGGGGCCATTTGCTGACGTGGAATTGGAGAGACCATCTCTGGATTTGTGTAGTGTTGTCCCTCTGTGTTTTCTTCATTTTCACAGTGGAAAGCAGAGGTCTACAGAGGTTTCTAGAAGTTGCAGCACAACCATA
>NW_027773353.1:0-293 GCF_054177405.1 Leptonychotes weddellii | reverse complement strand
CCAAGCACATGATTTATATTCATAAACATTTTAACTTATTATTTTTAAAAATAAAATGTAAAACTAACATAACATAATAAAATAAAAAACAATGCTAGACTTCTTTGCACTTTTGGTTACAGATTTTTTTTGGATGCTGTGCCTATTCAGTGTATTCATAAGTGACTTTATGGGGCAGAGAGGCAGTAGCAGAAGAAGATTCTATTTTGGTAGAGGAGATCTGATAGGTACACAGTGCTCTGGATCATTCTTTTGACCCTAGTCCTGTGGTTAATGTGGTGGTATTTTTCAAA
>NW_027773352.1:0-293 GCF_054177405.1 Leptonychotes weddellii | reverse complement strand
ACTCTAACCTTTTGACAATCATGTCGGTGTGTGGCATTGTTCGGAAAAGACAATCATTAACCTAATAAATTGCTATTTCCAAATGAATCATTTAGCCAAAATTAACCAGAAAATATGTGAGCCCTGCTAGAGAATGTTTTTCCTATTTCCCATTTTTTTCCCCAAGATTAGTACATGTTAAAAATAAAAATAATATTAGAATTTCCTGAAATAAAATAAAATAGTAAACAGATCTTAACTTCCATAATTGTTTTCCTATCAATAGAGGTAAAGCACAGAAAATTATCTAATTT
>NW_027773351.1:0-293 GCF_054177405.1 Leptonychotes weddellii | reverse complement strand
ATCTAAGCCAGCTCTGGAGGGCAGCGGGGTCTCCCAGGAAGGTCAAAGCTCACACATCACCCCAAATATGCGTACATTTTGAGGAAAACATTGTACTTGCAGTACACACCCACCTTCCTTGCCCCTCTCTGAACCCCTCTCCCGGATTAATTGGCTCAATGAAGCCTCTACTTCCTAGGGATTCCGGCGGCCCCAGCACGGGACAGAGCGGTGATGCCAGCAGTGATTCTGGGCACAGGCTCAGAAGGAAGGGCCTGGTGTGTCCTGCGCTCCTGTTCTGGGACTGGGGCATA
>NW_027773350.1:0-293 GCF_054177405.1 Leptonychotes weddellii | reverse complement strand
AGAGAGAGAGGCAGAAGGAGAAGCAGGCTCCCCGCTGAGCAAGAAGCCTGATGTGAGGCTCCATCCCAGGACCCTGGGATCGTAACCTGAGCCGAAGGCAGTTGCTTAACCAACTGAGCGACCCAGGCATCCCGAGATGTATGTAATTTTTAAAAAAAAAACCTTATTAAAGCTCTTACCAGTTTTGCAGCCCAAGAGTACTTTTTTCCAGGAACTGTGAGCCACTTTTTGCAACATAATTCTGAAAGAAGATAGGGTCCCTGTTTCCCAGTTTCTATGGGAGATTAGGAGCC
>NW_027773349.1:0-293 GCF_054177405.1 Leptonychotes weddellii | reverse complement strand
TCAGAAGTTCTACAGTAAACATTATGACTTTTGTAATCGATCACTAAATCAAACACACACACACACACACACACACACACACACACACACACATAGAGGACAGGTCTATATAACAGGTATATTTGGCATCCTTCTGTTAGGTAAAGTGATTATCCTCTGAGGACTGAGTGAAAAGATCCACATAGAATACTGCAGCGCCTAGCACGCTGAAAATTCTCGATCCATGTCAGATGTCACTGTCATCTTTTCAGCAGGTGGCTCATTCAAGAAATGCAAGAAGGGACGCCTGAGTG
>NW_027773348.1:0-293 GCF_054177405.1 Leptonychotes weddellii | reverse complement strand
CCCGAGGAGGGGTGGCACACTGCTGTGTGGGTGCCCCCAGTCTAATAAGCACAGTGACTCGTTGGGTCAGTCAGGCAAAGATGGCAGAACGGGAAAGCGAGTGAGAAGCTGGTATTAATAAAAGATGTGGGTGCGGACGGAGCCCTTGCTGCCACGTTGGCAGCCTCCCGATGCTCGGCCAGCACAGCCCACTCGCGAGTGTCAGGCCTGGCTGCTGGCGGGTGGACTTACTCCGCCTGGAATGGGGGCACGCGTGTCTAGAAGGGGGGGCAGCCTCCTCAGATCCAGGGATT
>NW_027773347.1:0-3748 GCF_054177405.1 Leptonychotes weddellii | reverse complement strand
CCATCAAAATCCTAGAGGAGAACATAGGCAGTAACCTCTTTGACATCGCCCACAGCAACTTCTTTCAAGATACATCTCCAAAAGCTAGTGAAACAAAAGCAAAAATGAACTTTTGGGACTTCATCAAGATAAAAAGCTTCTGCACAGCAAAGGAAATAGTCAACAAAACAAAGAGGCAACCCACAGAATGGGAGAAGATATTTGCAAGGTTTTTTTTAATTTATTTTATTTTTTTTTTAAGATTGTATTTATTTATTTGAGAGAGAGAGAGACAGCACAAGTGGTGGGGAGGGGCAGAGGGAGAGGAGAAGCAAATTCCTTGCTGAGCTGGGAGCCCAAGATGCGGGGCTCAATTCCAGGACCCTGAGATCATGACCTGAGCAGAAAAGGTAGACGCTTAAATGACTGAGCCACCCAGGCACCCCTGAACAGTTCTTTTAATAGTGTATTTCCAATATCCTCTTTCCACCACCCTCAACAAGTTTTTTAAGCTGTTAGTGATGGATGATAAATTATTTACATAAGCCTTGTATAAGTGCATTAAAAAGATCAATAATTTGAAACTAAGGACATCATTTAAATATCACTAATATTCTTCATTATTCCTGGTCAAAATATTTCTTAGCATTGAAGTTCCTCCTTCTGAAAGCGAAAACATGGTTAGTGAGTCCCACAGAAAGGTTGGCAACATGGGAGTGATTTTTTTTTTTTTTTCAAATTGGAGGTTGAGTAAATAAGGTGAGAGATGTCACTCCAAGGCACTCAGCTGCTCAATGACATATTGTAGTTTCTTTGCAGTTTCTTCCAATTCTTTTGCTTATTGTTGTTGTTTTTTTTTTTTTTCTGTAGTTCATCATCTCTCTCTCATCCTTCCAGATCACTGAAGTAGAAGAAATAGTAGGCCAAGTTGAGTCTATTCTCAGTTGGACAATTGATGAAGTCCTTCTTGGCCGTCCACCCTGGGGTGAGGGCACAGACCTCTGCCAAGGGCAAGTCTTGAATATCAAGACTTAGGGGTTCTTGAGGTATGGCTGCCAGGCCAGAGGCAAGAATGGGCATCCATTTGGAGAGTTTCTTTTATTATGTCTTCAAGTTCACTGATGTTTCATTCTGTTGTTATATATAGATAATTCCATTTTGGTTATTTGTCATTTCATATTGTATATTTTGTCTCCAGAAGTTTATCTGGGGTGTTTTTATGTCTTCAGTATTTTTCTTTTCATGCTCTTAGTTTCTCCTAACTTCTTAAACATGGAATTATAGATATAACAGCTGATTATGTATATTATATATAGATAAATGTTCTTAAATATATGGACCATAGGTACAGGGAGATAATATCTGTCAATATCTGCTAATTCTATAATTTTTGTCATTTCTATTTTTTAAGATTTATTTATTTATTTTAGAGAAGGTGGGGGAGGGGCAGAGGGAGAGGGAAAGAGAGTCCCAAGCAGACTCTGCACTGAGCACAAGTCCAAAGCAGAGCTTGATCCCATGACCCTGAGATCATGACCTGAGCTGAAACCAAGAGTCAGATGCTTAACTGACTGTGACACCCAGGTGCCCCTAATTTTTGTCATTTCTGGATCTGTTTCTATTGCTTGCTTTTTTTTTTCATGATTATGGGTCATACTTTTCTGGTATTTTTGCATGCCTGGTAATTTTAGATTAGATGTTGGATATTATAAATTTTACATTGGTGCTTCATGGATTTTGTTGTATTCCTTTATTTTTGGGCTGTGTCCTGGGAAATAGGTAAATCATATGGAATTAATTTGATCCTTCCAAAACTTCTTTTAAAACATTGTTAGTGTGGGTCAATTCAGCCCTTAGTCAAGGACTAATTTGTCTCCAAAACCAAAGTACCATCTTTTGGAGGATTCTACTCAAGCACTAGGTATTAGGAGGTATTTCTACTCTGGGTGGTAGGAATAAAAACTATCTCTACTCCGGTGTGCACTCTAAAAATTTTTTGCCTACTTCTTCCAGAAAGTTGTTTTCTAAGGCCTTTGGTATTTTCTTCTTATATACAGAAAGATCAGTACTCAGCTAAAGACTTTAGGAAAGCTGAAAACCTCTGCAGATAACTCTATATGCAGTTCCTTCCTTTCTTGTGTTTTGTCCCACAAATTCTGGACATGTTGGCCTCCACAAGATCATATTTTTCTCTTCTCAACTCAATGAGTTGGCTGGGCTATGTTTGATTTCTAATCTCATTTATTTCCCTTGTATTAAGGACCACTGCCCTTTACTGCCTATTTTCTAATATCTAAAAACTCTAGATTTTGTTTCATTTGGTTTTCTAGTTTAAAATATTTTTTTTTTTAGATTTTTTAATTTATTTGACAGAGAGAGACATAGCGAGAGAGGGAACACAAGCAGGGGGAGTGGGAGAGGGAGAAGCAGGCTTCCCGCAGAGCAGGGAGCCCCAATGTGGGGCTCGATCTCAGGACTCTGGGATCATGACCCAAGCTGAAGGCAGACGCTTAACGACTGAGCCACCCAGGTGCCCCTAAAATATCATTTTAAGAATAAATCTGATTCCTATTACTCAGTTATAGACTGAAGGGTAACTTGGTGATTTTAACCCCAGTAAAGTTACCCTAGGGTTGAAACTGGGCCCTTGGGACAGTTAGACAATTGGTCATCCTTCTGATGATTACTTTTAATGGGTGCTCAGGGCCCACAAAATTTGTTCCGTTCAGACTTTTTATTGAAAATTATAAAAACTCAGAGAGGGGTGCCTGGATGGTTCAGTTGGTTGAGCATCTGCCTTCAGTTCCAGTCATGATCCCAGGGTCCTGGGATTGAGCCCCGCATCGGGCTCTCTGCCCAGTGGGGAGCCTGCTTCTCCTTCTCCCTCTGCCTGCCGCTCTGCCTACTTGTGTGCTCGCTCTCTCTCTCTCCCTGTCAAATAAATAAAATCTTTAAAAAAAATAAAAAAAAACTCAGAGAAACAAATTAGAAAATTATATATAAAAATAAACTGCACAGATAGCATTTCAAGCTAATGTTTCTAAGCTTGAGGAAAATAAAAACACTTAGAAGTTATATGCAAACAATGAAATCATGGAACACTACATCAAAAACTAATGATGTAATGTATGGTGATTAACATAATAAAAAAAAGTACAGCATATGACATAAGTTCAATTTGCTGAAATATTAGAAAGATTTAAGGAATTTTGTAGCTCCATTCAGCACAATCTTTCAATGACATGTACTAACATGGAAGAATTATAAAAACATAAGGGGCAAAGAATGAAGTCCATATGACGTTAGGTGTTATTTATTTTTATTCATGTATGTCAGTAGCCCCATCATCTTTTGGTCAAGTTAAAAGGCAATACAATTAGGGGCACCTGGGTGGCTCAGTTGGTTAAGCGACTGCCTTCGGCTCAGGTCATGATCCTGGAGTCCCTGGATCGAGTCCCGCATCGGGCTCCCTGTTCGGCAGGGGGTCTGCTTCTCCCTTTGACCCTCCTCCCTCTCATGCTCTCTGTCTCTCATTCTCTCTCTCTCAAATAAATAAATAAAATCTTTAAAAAAAAAAAAAAGGCAATACAATTAAAACTGTGTTAAACTCAACTCTGTTGCTTAGTTGTAGAGCATCATAGCAAAGATTTTGCTGTACTTTTCCAGGGACCTCCATTTATCTCTCTATTCCATTTCCAAGAAAGATTTCTTAGAAACTACCATAATGAGAGAAATCATAAGCTGAAATGCAATTTAATTCATTGTTGAC
>NW_027773346.1:0-293 GCF_054177405.1 Leptonychotes weddellii | reverse complement strand
CAAAACCCACATGCGCTCCATAACCCCTTCCGCTGACACGCAGGCAAAGGGCTTGCCACAAATAATAGCTCACGGGTATAGGCCAGCACTTTTCGTGCCGTTGATCAAATCGCCAATGTGAGAATTCCACATCACGTTGTATAAACTTTGGCTCAGAGTTCTTACTGCAAAAGCTGGCTCAATATTGGTCAAGCTCATATGAAGACAAGTGCCACCCACTGAACGCCACTAAAACCTTTCCAAAGGCCACCCATGCAAATCCACGACGCCAAATGCAGCCGCTCCCCGCGCAT
>NW_027773345.1:0-293 GCF_054177405.1 Leptonychotes weddellii | reverse complement strand
CCCCCCCCCAATACCCTACTGCTTTTAAACTCTTAACAGAACATCGCCTGGTTTTCGTAAGATGATTCTTCCTTCTTTCCTTCCTTCCTTCCTCCCTTCCTTCCTTCCTTCCTTCCTTCTTTCTTCCTTCTTCTTTCCTTCCCTCCTTTTGTCCTATCAGCTAAATCCCTAAAATATACCAGCACACCTAAGTATGAAAATACAAAACCATGAAGCTAAAGCAAGTCTACTTCATCTCTGAACTTACTATCTCTTTGTTTAATTGGCTTCTTTTCCTGCTCAATCATTCGGTA
>NW_027773344.1:0-293 GCF_054177405.1 Leptonychotes weddellii | reverse complement strand
AAAATAAAAATAAAAAATTTTTAAAAAAACATATAACATTGACTGAAATAACAGACTCCATGAGGATAGGCGCTTTGTCTCTTTTCTCACACAGAGCCTCCCTGACATAGCACGTGCTCAGTAGATATGTGAATGAAGGAAGGAATGTACACCAGTAATTCCACATGCCTTGCACTTTGCTGACTACTTTTACCTTCAGAAAATCTTCTAGCATCTGTGTATCAATTTAGATGTCCCACCTGAATGGGTCTCTTATATCCTCTAGACATCAACTTTAATCATAGAAAGCACGC
>NW_027773343.1:0-293 GCF_054177405.1 Leptonychotes weddellii | reverse complement strand
TTTTTTTAAAGATTTTATTTATTTATTTGACAGAGAGAGAGAGAGCGAGAGCAGGAACAGAAGCAGGGGGAGTGGGAGAGGGAGAAGCAGGCTTCCCATGGAGCAGGGAGCCCGATGTGGGACTCGATCCCAGGACCCTGGGACCATGACCTGAGCCGAAGGCAGACGCTTAACGACTGAGCCACCCAGGCGCCCTGAAGTACTATTATTAACCCCATTACATCTATGAGCAAGCTGAGACACTGAGAGATTAAATAACTCAGCCAAGGTCACCAGTGACTAAGCCAGGACTC
>NW_027773342.1:0-293 GCF_054177405.1 Leptonychotes weddellii | reverse complement strand
ATTGGACAAACAAATTAATTAAAATGGAAATAAAATCAATCAGACTCTGGAGCAGGAATTTTATACTTCCATTCTTTTGGCCTTCCTGGTGCTTTTGGTCACCCATCAGTCCCTGCTGACCTTTACTCTTCTAAAAATTCATTCAGGAAGTTTCTCTTTATTATTTTTCATTTTTTTCAAAGAGATTTAGCATGTTCCACAATGATGCTTTTTGAGATGTAGTAAATAAAAAGAAATCTATTGCATGATGTGCAAGACAAATAAGATGTGTCTTATTCTAAAATGAGTCACAG
>NW_027773341.1:0-293 GCF_054177405.1 Leptonychotes weddellii | reverse complement strand
TATAAAAAAGTATAAAGACCTGAAAAGTATAAAATATTACAGAGAAAAATTAAAATATATAGAAAAATTTAAAAAAATATATATTATGTTCATGAACTCACTGTAGTGTACGTATCTGACAATAAGCTTTTTTGATTGTAATGTAAGTGAATGACATTAAGCTTTTGATTATTGAGGCAACCATTTCTTTTTTTTTTTTAAAGATTTTATTTATTTATTTGAGACAGAGAGAATGAGATAGAGAGAGCATGAGAGGGAGGAGGGTCAGAGGGAGAAGCAGACTCCCTGCCGAG
>NW_027773340.1:0-293 GCF_054177405.1 Leptonychotes weddellii | reverse complement strand
AGCGCTGCTAGGTTTTTGAGTGGAAAATCCCAGCCCTTAATCCTGTCCCAATTCCAAGGGGAAAGAGGGGCAGTGTGCAGTTCCCAGACCATGTGGACGGGGTTGGTCATCTGGTTTGGTCCTTCCCCCAGTCCAAGGTCCATGGGGATTGGGGGTGGTGCCCTGGGGTCTCTCTCAGCCAGGACACAGTCACATTCTCGGTTACTGCCCATAGATCCAGCTGCACCTGTCTGTCCCGTTTTGGGTAGCTGAAGGCCCCCGCTAATGGGGCTCTTGGAGGCCAAAAAGCCACA
>NW_027773339.1:0-293 GCF_054177405.1 Leptonychotes weddellii | reverse complement strand
TCTATCAGATGGACAGAATAAGACATTTGATTTTTTTTTTTTTTTTTTTTTTTTATTCATGAGAGACAGAGCGAGAGAGAAATGCAGAGGGAGAAGCAGGCTCCCAAGGAGCAGGGAGCCTGATGCGGGACTTGATCCCAGGACCCTGAGATCATAACCCGAGCCGAAGGCAGACGCTTAACCATCTGAGCCACCCAGGTGCCCCAGAATAAGACATTTGAATCTAGTTTTGAAAAATCAGCCTGGAAGCTAGGAGTACTGTTGGCATGTAAAAGGCTTTCCCGGTACTCTTT
>NW_027773338.1:0-293 GCF_054177405.1 Leptonychotes weddellii | reverse complement strand
ATTTTTTTAAAGATTTTATTTATTTATTTGAGACAGAGAGAATGAGAGAGACAGAGAGCACATGAGAGGGGGGAGGGTCAGAGGGAGAAGCAGGCTCCCTGCCGAGCAGGGAGCCCGATGCGGGACTCGATCCAGGGACTCCAGGATCATGACCTGAGCCGAAGGCAGTCACTTAACCAACTGAGCCACCCAGGCGCCCATAAAAGATTTTATTTTTAAATAATCTCTTTACCCGATGTGGGGTTTGAACCCACAACACTGAGATTGAGAGTTGCATGCTCTGCCAACTGAGC
>NW_027773337.1:0-293 GCF_054177405.1 Leptonychotes weddellii | reverse complement strand
GACGACAAACACCTTCCAGCTGCGGCCTGTGTTCTTCCCGCTGGTGCTTCTGGGGAGAGCGTCGGGGATATTTTCACACCTGCATCCTGGTCAACACTGTAGGTGCCGGCTGTCTGATACAGAGCCACTTCTGGCCTGGGCCTCATGGACGGCTCTGCACTCACTCCAGCGAACTGTGAATGCGCGACGCCCATGGCGGGCCCTGCTGTCACCAGTCCCACCGCCTCAACATGCTTCTTTGAGACAAACAAAAGTGGCCCCCCACCCCCAGGTCACTGGCACCGACCTGGTAA
>NW_027773336.1:0-3748 GCF_054177405.1 Leptonychotes weddellii | reverse complement strand
ATATCCCTTCTATTTCTTGGTTGAGGGATTATCAATTTTATTAAATTTTTCCAAGAACCAACTTTTGGCCTTATTGATTTCCTCTATTATTTCTCTATTTGCTACTTCACTGGCTTCTACTCTTTGCTCCTTCTTGTTTTCTACTTTGAGTTTAATTTTCTTTTCATTTTCCAGCTCTTTAAGGTAGTAGCTTAAGTGATTGATTTTAAACCTTTATTCTCCTAAGAAAGCATTTAATGCTATAAATTTCCTTCTCACTACCATTTTAACTGTATCCACAAATTTTTATACAATGGGTGTTCCTTAACATTCCTTTCAAAATAAGTTCCCATTTCTCTTGTGATTTCTTCTTTGATCATGGATCAGACAATGCCTTTGCTTTCTGTTCATTTTTTTTAAAGAATACTTTAACTGGATATAGAATTCTAGGTTGAGAGGGTTTTTTCCACACTTTAAAAATGTCATTGTGTTGTCCTCTTGATTAGAATTCAGCTTCCATTGTTATACTGTTCTTCTGTATGGAATATGTCTTTTTTTCGCTAGCTGCTTTTAAGATTTTTCTTTTTTTACTTGTTTTCAGCCATTTAACACTTCTTGAAACTTCGACATGCTTCCCAATGTATAGGGAAGAACACCAACTGCAATTGGCCACAGCCAATCTTAGATCATCTTGACTATCCTATAATGCTATCCCATCCCAGGAATAGTGTGAAACTTCACTTGAAACGGTGCTAAATTAACTTATTCCATTTAGTCTGCTTTTTATGTGGCTAGCGAGGAAATAAGGTGGGAGCCACAATTTATTTCTTCTGAGAAATTGGGCCACTATATCCACAACCTACTCTGAAAGAACACACACAGTGGCCTGCTACGTACACTCCCTTTTGTGTATGCCATCAAAGTTTCTGCTGGCCACTTCAAGACAACTCTCAAGACAGTGCAAACCTACCAGTAATCACACACTGCTTTTTTTACATAGAAAAATATGTTGTAAAGCAATATAAGCAATCTTCCATCTAACAAATATTTATTGAGCTCCTATTACATTCTCTTGCCTGGGACTATATGGTAATAATGATTGGCAAAAACAGACATAATCCATGACCTTGTGGAGCTTGAGTCCAGTAGGGAAGACAGGCATTATTGGCTAACAATAATAATAGAAGCAAATGTAAAATTATCAGTGATGAGTGCCAAGAAATAGATGCAAGGGGGGGTCCACAAAGGCAGACTCGAGGAGGTAAAGTGAGCTTATATTGTGGGAAGATAGGAGCCAACTTGGTAAGTAGTGGAGGAGTAAAAGAGTAATCCAGATAGAAGGAGCCTCACGTGAGAATGTTCTGCGGCAAGAGAGAGCATGGCCAGAGAGGTTGGAGCATAGATGAGTGAGGGAGGTGATGCAGGAGAAAGCCAGAGTTTAAGGGAGGGGCCAGATCATACAGGCACAGGTGACTTATGTTTAGAAATGGAGTCTTTATCCTAAATGTCAAGGGGAATTTCTGAAGTGTCTTGCCCAAGGGGTGGTATCATCAGATTCATATTCTGCCAGGATGAAGGTCAGATTGCATACAAGAAGGTCACTTTTAAGGCTAATAATGCAATATACCACATAAAAAATGGTGTTTAGACTATGGTGGAAACTGATAGAAGAATTCAAAAGATGTTCCAGAGGTAAAAATTTCAGAATTCAGTGGCAGATAGGATGAGAGATAAACTAGCATGTCCAAATGAATGGTGGTACCAGTCAATGAAAAGGGAACAGGGAAAAAGGACTTGGGGTGGAGGGGATATCCAAAATACATGAAGGTCTCATACAACTCAATAGCACAACAAAACAAAACACAGTCTGATTTTAAAATGAGTAGAGGCTCTGAATGGACATTTTTCCAAAGAAGACATACAGATGGCCAACAGCTACTTGAAAAGATGTTCAACATCACTCATCATCAAGGAAATGCAAATCAAAGCCACTGTGAGATATCACCTCACATCTGTTAGAACCGCTATTAAAAAGAAGACAAGAGATAACAAGTGTTGGTGAGGATATGGAGAAAAGGGAACCCTTGTACACTGTTGGTGGGAATGTACATGGGTTCAGCCACTGTGGAAAACAGTATACAGGTTCCTCAAAAAATTAAAAATACGGCGCCTGGGTGGCTCAGTTGGTTAAGCGACTGCCTTCAGCTCAGATCATGATCCCAGGGTCCTGGGATCGAGTCCCGCATTGGGCTCCCTGCTCTGCGGGGAGCCTGCTTCTCCCTCTCCCACTCCCCCTGCTTGTGTTCCCTCTCTCGCTGTGTCTCCCTCTGTCAAATAAATAAATAAAAATCTTTAAAAAAAAATTAAAAATAGAACTACCATATGATCCATCAATTCCACTTCTGGATATTTATCCAAAGAAAACAAAAACAGTAACTTGAAAAGATAGATGCATCCCCATGTTCACTGAAGGATTATTTATAATAGCTGAGATATGGATACAACCTAAGTGTTCATTAATGGATGAATAGATAAAGAAGATGTGATATATAGATATAGATATCCACTATATATATAGAATGTGGGAAGTTATTCAGCAGTAAAAAGGAATGAAATCTTTCCCGTTGCCATGACATGGATGGTCCTTGAGGGCACTGTGCTAAGTGAAATAGCCAGACAGAGAAAAACAAATACTGCATGATCTCACTTATAAGTGGAATCTCAAAACTGGTGACTTCAGTGAAAGGTGTTGAGAATACCTCTTTCGAGCCAGAGGCTACATAGGAATGGATTGGGCAGTAAGTGGGAGATGAGGAAATGGATGCCGTGACTCCAAATCTTCTCTGAAGGACTCTGAGGGTGGAGGAGAGAGATACCGAAGGGTAGCTGGAGCAGTGTGTGAGAACCAACTCTAGTTATTTTAATAGGAGAGTCTTTAATATATTTAAAAGCTAATGGGAGGATTCAGTGAGAAGTAGAATGAAGTTACAAGACAGAGAAGGGGTTATTAATACTGTAAAGAACTGGAGAAAAAATGGGAAGATGGAATTTGAAATACAAGTGGGGGGACTGGCCATTGAGGAAAGAGAAATCTAAGCTGGGAATGGTAAGAGTAGAGGCCCAGGGTACTGGGAGGAGCAGAGCGTGAGGAACCTGTCTGTGCCAGTGAGGTTCAGAGTAGTGGAAAGTGACGACCACGTGATCTGGAATAATGGAAGGCTGTGGTCAGAAGGTGAAATGCTGTCATTTCTGCCTCTGGAGGTGAGGTGATGGATGATGGCAAGATGGAAGTCATGACCCTGAGAGTGACTACTAACGTGGTGTGCAGAACACCTGCGTGAGAGAACACTGGACCGGAGGGACTGCCATCACTAATTGTACCAATGTTGAGTTGTTGAAACTTCAAATAATGTTAGGATAACATCTTCTCTGATTTATAGGTGCGTGTTCTTTAAGAAATATTCCTTTTCCTAACGTCCATAGTTGTTTTTGTAATAGTCTGTCCTATTTTCTAATTGTATGAAATGGAAATTTAACTTCCAATATACGTGCTAACTTTTCAGATTTTGCGCCTCTTCAGCCCACTAAGAATGGGTTATTCTCTATCTCATTTCCTAAAGAGCTATAGGAGGATTAACAGGGTAGAAATTATGCCTAAAAGTCAAGCTTCTTACCTGGTTTTTGATTCATAACCACTCAATCAAAACCTTTCTTTCCACAGCTTTGCCATCAAAGTAAATGTTACATGCTCTGAGAATGCTGTCCAAAA
>NW_027773335.1:0-293 GCF_054177405.1 Leptonychotes weddellii | reverse complement strand
ACACTGATGGAGGGTTTTCTTCAGTGATATTTGTTAAGCTTCTTCAAGTCTGTTTTGGAATGAAATCGAGAATTTAAAAAATGTTATATAGTAATTACATTTAATAGAATATAGTTCAGTAATGTCCATGTTCTCTAGTATCCGAAGTATTTGCTGTATTACAAACTGAACAAGAGTAACCATTTCTTTTTTTTTTTTTATAAAGATTTTATTTATTTATTTGACAGAGACAGAGACAGCGAGAGCAGGAACACAAGCAGCGGGAGGGGGAGAGGGAGAAACAGGCTTCCCCC
>NW_027773334.1:0-293 GCF_054177405.1 Leptonychotes weddellii | reverse complement strand
TTTCAGCAGAGCACAACTTTTCGATGTTCAAAACAGAATAAGGTTCCCTGTAAAACAGTACCTTTGTGACATTTTTAACTTTACTATTCCTCTTCTTCTTCTTCACCCTCTCCTTCAACAGAATCCACACCAACCTCTCATAATCCTTCTCAAAGGCAGCCATGTCCTCGCGGGCCTCAGAAAACTCTCTTTCCCCCATGCCCTCACCCACACACGGTGAACAAAGACACACTAGGCATATATCAAGTCAAATTTGTGGTCCAGGTGAGCCCAGGCCTCAGCGATGGCTGTGG
>NW_027773333.1:0-293 GCF_054177405.1 Leptonychotes weddellii | reverse complement strand
AATATTATTTACCTTAAAGAGTTAATCAATTAAGAATACAAAGAAAAGAAGATTTCCATTTTATGGGATCTTTCAATTTGAAAGGCCATCCCAATACATTTCATGTATTCAGGCTCTTCTAAGAGTTGAAGGGAAATGCAATTATGGGTGGGTATTTCCTGAAGACAAAATTATATAACTCAGTTTTTTTTTTTTGTAGCAACATGATAAATGTTTCATTAATGTCTGATTTTCTGGAGAGAGAAAAGTAATGTTGTACTTCAAGTTATTCCATTCTCTTTACCTTATTAAAT
>NW_027773332.1:0-293 GCF_054177405.1 Leptonychotes weddellii | reverse complement strand
ATTATTTCTCTGTAGTTCCATAGCTTTCATGCACACACAGTTAAAATCCCAGTATGATTTCTAGTGACACCTGGCAAGCTGATTCCAGACTTCCTAGGAAAGTGTAAGTGATCCAAAATTGCAAAGTCCCTTTAAAAGAAGAAGGTGGAAGGCCTTTCTTTACCAGCTGTCGGGACTTATAATGAAGCTGTAGCAAGTAAGAAAGCACAACCTTCTCACAGGGATCAGTGGAAGAAATAGAATAAAGTGTCTAGAAATAGGCCCACATTATATGGAACTTTGGTATATGACCA
>NW_027773331.1:0-293 GCF_054177405.1 Leptonychotes weddellii | reverse complement strand
AGCATACCTCAGATACATGATCTAATTTTCATTGGCTTTCACCTGTGTCCCAGGAACTTAGCCTGGGAAAACTGTCATCAGCTCAGTCATATCTGTGGAGCTGGCAAAAACTATGCAAAGAATAACTAGCTCCATAAAATACATGTGATGTTTTTCCTATAAAAAAAAAATAATTCTGGATAAACATTGGCAGCAGTTATAGTTCCATCTGCCTGCTAACTCAAGGAAATAATATACTTCTTCAACCACTCATATACAGAAAATAAATAAATTATATTACTCCTAAATTTGCT
>NW_027773330.1:0-293 GCF_054177405.1 Leptonychotes weddellii | reverse complement strand
CTCTGCCATCTTGCTCCGCCCCCTCCTGTGGCTTTCATTCTTATGTTCCAAGGCAGCATCCATGTTTCTGGCAGCAGGAAACATGCAGTAAAAGGGATATAAAATTCTCACCAGATGCTTCTTTTTTTTTGATTAAAAAAATTATTTTAGAGAGCATGTACGTTGTGGGGGGAGGGGCAGAGGGAGAGAGAGAGAATCTCAAGCAGGCTCCATGATAAGCACGGAGCCCTATATGGGGCTCCATCCCAGACCCCAAGATCATGACCTGAGACGAAATCAAGAGTCTAATGCTC
>NW_027773329.1:0-293 GCF_054177405.1 Leptonychotes weddellii | reverse complement strand
AAGAATTGGGAATTTTTATTCATCACAAACCTTTTCTTGGAGAAACTCCAAAGAAGAAACTGTAGTGAACAAAGACACAAATCAATCATATAAGGAAGTCTAAATAATGGTTGATAAACACTGTTTAATAAAATGATTCACAAGCTGAATCTAAAAATCCCAATGCCTGCAAGGTGTGAGACAGGAATGTTGATGTATAGATAATTAAAGCTATGCTAATATATTTTGCTTGTTTATAGAAAAAAATGTAGATACAGATTAATATTACACATCAATTTTTAAAATATGTATTA
>NW_027773328.1:0-293 GCF_054177405.1 Leptonychotes weddellii | reverse complement strand
TTTCACAGTTCTTTTCCAAAAGAAGCATTATAGGTACTTCAAACCTCATGTATCCGTCACATAACTCATCTCTATCTCCAAAATCCACACCACGCCCTGTGCAATTAGTCTTCCAGGTCCTCTCAAAAGTTTGGCAGCATCTTTAATCCCTTCAATCCCTGTTCAAGTCAGTGTAATTATCTGCAAGGTCTATTTCGCACGTATAGTATAATTGCATGTGCATGCACGCGCAGGCGCACGCACCCACAAGCTACAGTTTTTCAAGTATAGAGCGTGGTGCATTCTCCCTGCTT
>NW_027773327.1:0-293 GCF_054177405.1 Leptonychotes weddellii | reverse complement strand
TGTATTGTTAAATACCTGTGAGATTTGTTGGAGGAAAAAAATGGTATTTTCAAATGTATTCATTATTGGCTTTTGGAAACACACAGACATATATACATATATATATACATATATAATGTATGTATGCATATATGTACATATACACATGCAATACCTTCTGTCTAGGAGGAAACACACTTCTTCCATCCTCTTGGGTTTACTATTTGAAGACCTGTGAACTAAACTGACAAAAGACAGATTAACAGGTGAATAGGCAAAGTTTATTCATATGTATATAAGATGCAAAAAAAAAA
>NW_027773326.1:0-293 GCF_054177405.1 Leptonychotes weddellii | reverse complement strand
ACTCTAACCTTTTGACAATCATGTCAGTGTGTGGCATTGTTCGGAAAAGACAATCATTAACCTAATAAATTGCTATTTCCAAATGAATCATTTGGCCAAAATTAACCAGAAAATATGTGAGCCCTGCTAGAGAATGTTTTTCCTATTTCCCATTTTTTTCCCCAAGATTAGTACATGTTAAAAATAAAAATAATATTAGAATTTCCTGAAATAAAATAAAATAGTAAACAGATCTTAACTTCCATAATTGTTTTCCTA
This sequence comes from Leptonychotes weddellii, assembly GCF_054177405.1. Classification (NCBI taxonomy): domain Eukaryota; kingdom Metazoa; phylum Chordata; class Mammalia; order Carnivora; family Phocidae; genus Leptonychotes; species Leptonychotes weddellii. The sequence continues at coordinate 35 of NW_027773326.1, read as the reverse complement.
TCAATAGAGGTAAAGCACAGAAAATTATCTAATTT
>NW_027773325.1:0-3748 GCF_054177405.1 Leptonychotes weddellii | reverse complement strand
GAGTCTGAGTGGACATGCCCCAGTGGTGGTTGTGGCGTTCTGTTTCCCACATCCACCCATATGTCCTCCTGCAGACCTGCCCTCTCCAATATGCCCTCAGTCAGCCCATCCAAAGTGGTGTCACAAGCCTGGTAGTGTGCAAGCAGTCCTGACAGGGGCCAGCACTACTCCAAAGTGACTCCTGCCTCTGGGAGAGGGGAAAGATAACCACACACACACACACACACAGCAGTCTGATTGCAGCCCCAGTAGCAGGCTGGGGCAGACATCTGGTCTGAATACATGCCTTACCCACCAATGAAATCTTCTGGGGACAACACAGGGACAGTGCCTGGCAATTTAGTGCCACTGCATCTCTGATAAATTACTGGTCTGACTCAACTTAAGCTCATGGCAGCCCCCAGACTGGCCCACTAACAAAACTGGGACCAAACCCTCTCCACAATATGCAAAGAGAGCCATTGCAGATGATTGGACAGAATGCAAAAATGGCTCAGCCACAACAGTAGAGTGCAGGTAACACATATAGAACACACCCCTGAAGGGCCAGGTTCTGGTGAACAAGGGACACTGTACTGCAGGGCACTATAAGACCTCCACTTCATATAGCCACTGCTTTAAGGAGCAGGAGACATAGGTGACTTTCTTAACACATAGAAACAGGCAAAGAGTGTTAACAAAATGAGGAGACAAAGAAGTATATCACAAAGGAAAGAATAGGACTAAATAAGGGCAAGAGACCTAAGCAAAATGGAGAAAAGTAATATGCCTGATAGATAATTTAAAATAATGATTACAGAGTCTCCCTGGACTTGAGAAGAGTGGAAAATATCAGTTAGACCATTAACAAAGAGATAGAAAACATAAAAATGAACCAATCAGATAAAGAAATCAATAACTGAAATTAAAAAAACAAAACAAAACACTAAATGGAATAAATAGTAGACTAGAAGAATGAATCAGCAATCTGGAAAACAGAAATGGAAAGCAATCAAGCTGAACAGGAGAGAGAAAAAAATATTAAATGAAAAGAGACTTAAGGAACTAAGTGACACTATCAAGAGTAGTAACATTTGCATTCACAGAAAATTTATTTGAAAAAATAATAGCTGAAAACTTCCCAAATCTGGGGGAGGAAACAGAAATCCAGATCCAGGAGGAACAGAGAGCCCTGGACAAAATCAACCCAAGGAAGTTCACACCAAGACACATGGCAAAAAGTACTGATAAAGAGATAATTTTAAAAGCAGAGAGAAAACAAAATAGGTACATAAAAGGGAAACATCATAGGGCTATCAGCAGAAAATTTTATTTTGCAGTAGAAAGCTTACAAGCCAGAAAGGAATGACATGATATATTCAAAGTGTTGAAAGAAAAAACACCTGCAGCCAAGAATATTCTATCAGGCAAGGCTATCATTCAGAATAGAAGGAGAGATAAAGAGTTTCCCAGAAAAACAAAAGTTAAAGGAATTCATGACCACTAACCCAGTCCTACGAGAAATCTTAAAAGTGACTCTTTGGGTGAAAGGAAAGATCCTAAGTAAGAGTAAGAAAAGTAGGAGGCACAGAAGCATTAAAAATAAGTATATCTGTAAAAAATCAATCAAGGGATTCACAAAATAAAGAATGTAAGGTATGACACTGTATACCTAAAATGGGGAGGGGAGGGAAGTAAAGAATGGGTTCAAATATAAGTGATTATCAACCTAATGTAGACTACTATATGGGGGTCCGGGTGGCTCAGTTGGTTAAGCATCCAACTCTTGGTTTTGGCTCAGGTCATGATCTCGTGGTTGTGGGGTTGAGCCCCACTTTGGGCTCTGTACTCAGCACAGAAACTGTTTCAGATTCTCTTTCTCGCTCTCTCTCAAATAAATAAATAAAATCTTTAAAAAATATAGACTACTATACGCAGATCTTATATCCAAAGTTAATGGTAACCACAAATCAAAAATGAGTAAAAGATATGCAAAAAATAAAGAGAAAGGAATCCAAGTATATCACTAAAGAAAGCCAGCAAACCATGAGAGAAGAGAACAAGAGAAGAAAGGAACAGAAAGGGACTCAAAAACAACCATAAAACAAGTAACGAAATGGCAAGGAGTACATACCTATCAATAATTACTTTGAATGTAAATGGACTAGGCACTCCCATCAAAAGACATAGGGTGACAAAATTGATTTAAAAAAAAGCAAGATCCACCTAAGTGCTGCCTACAAGAGACTCGTTTCAGACCTAAAGGCATGCAGATTGAAAGTGAAGTGACAGGGGGATGCCTGGGTGGCTCAGTTGGTTAAGCGACTGCCTTCAGCTCAGGTCATGATCCTGGAGTCCCTGCATCGAGTCCCGCATCAGGCTCCCTGCTCAGCGAGGAGCATGCTTCTCCTTCTAACCCTCCCCTCTCTCATGTACTTTCTCTCTCTCTCTCATTCTCGCTCTCTCAAATAAATAAATAAATCTTTGGAAAAAAAAAAAAGTGAAGTGACAGAAAAGCATTTATCATACAAATGGAAGTGAAAAGAAAGCCAGGGTAGCAATGCTTAGATAAAATAGACTTTGAAACAAATACAGTAGTAACAAGAGACAAAGAAGGACACTATATAATCATAAAGGGAACAATCCAACAAGAAGATATAACAATTGTAAATATTTATGCACCCAAATACATAAAGCCTCTGTTAACATAGGCCTAATTAATAATAATACAATAATAGTAGGGGACTTTAACACCCCACTCACATCAGTGAATAGATCATCCAATCAGAAATTCAACAAGGAAATTGTCTTTTAATGACACTTTGGACCAGATGGATCTAACAGATATATTCAGAACATTCCATCCTAAAACAGCAGAGTACACATTCTTTTCAAGTGCACATCAAACATTCTTTCGAATAGATCACATATTAGGCCATAAAACAAGTTTCAACAAATTCAAAAACGTTGAAATCATACCATGTATCTTTTCCAACAACAATGCAGTGAAACTAGAAATCAACCACAAGAAAAAATCTGGCAAGAACACAAATACATGGAGGTTAAATAACATGTTACTAAACAATGAATGGCTCACCCAAGAAATTGAAGATGAAATTAAATATATATATCTATATGGAGACAAATGAAAATAAAAACACAATGGTCCAATCTTTGGGATGCAGCAAAAGTTGTTCTAAGAGGAAAGTTTAGAGCAATACAGGTCTGCCTCAAGAAGCAAGAAAAATCTCACATGAACAACCTCACTTTACACCTAAAAAGGCTAAGAAAAAGAACGAACAAAACCCAAAACCAGCAGAAGAAAGGAAATAATAAAGATTAGAGCAGAAATAAACAAAATAGGGTGCCTGGGTGGCTCAGTCAGTTAAGCATCTGCCTTCAGCTCAGGTCATGATCCCAGAGTCCTGGGATCAAGTCTCACAGAGGGGAACCTGTTTCTCCCTCTCCCTTTGCCTGCTGCTCCCCTTGATTGTGCTCATTCTTGCTCTCTCTGTCAAATAAATAAATAAAATCTTAAAAAAAGGAAATTAAATAGAAAGAAAAAGGCAAACAAAAACAAACAAACAAAAACAACAGATTAATGAAACCAGGAGCTGGTTCTTTAAAAAGATCAACAACATTGATAAACCTTTTCCTAGACCCATCATGGAGAGAGAGAGAAAAAGAGAGAGAGAGAGAGGAGACTCAAACAAAATCAGAAAGAGTAGAAATAACAATTGAATATTATGGAAAGAGATTATTTTTTTTT
>NW_027773324.1:0-293 GCF_054177405.1 Leptonychotes weddellii | reverse complement strand
CCCGAGGAGGGGTGGCACACTGCTGTGTGGGTGCCCCCAGTCTAATGAGCACAGTGACTCGTTGGGTCAGTCAGGCAAAGATGGCAGAACGGGGAAGCGAGTGAGAAGCTGGTATTAATAAAAGATGTGGGTGCGGACGGAGCCCTTGCTGCCACGTTGGCAGCCTCCCGATGCTCGGCCAGCACAGCCCACTCGCGAGTGTCAGGCCTGGCTGCTGGCGGGTGGACTTACTCCGCCTGGAATGGGGGCACGCGTGTCTAGAAGGGGGGGCAGCCTCCTCAGATCCAGGGATT
>NW_027773323.1:0-293 GCF_054177405.1 Leptonychotes weddellii | reverse complement strand
AGACGCTTAACTGACTGAGCCACCCAGGCACCCCCCAACTGTTTTCTATTAAGCCAAACCCTAAAGAGATGTTTAAAAATTTAGAAACTGGGCACCTGGGTGGCTCAGTTGGTTAAGCGACTGCCTTCGGCTCAGGTCATGATCCTGGGGTCCCGGGATCGAGTCCTGCATCGGGCTCCCTGCTCAGCAGGGAGTCTGCGTCTCCCTCTGACCCTCCCCCCTCTCATGCTCTCTCTCCCATTCTCTCTCTCAAATGAATAAATAAAATCTTTAAAAAAAAAAAACTGTTAAAA
>NW_027773322.1:0-293 GCF_054177405.1 Leptonychotes weddellii | reverse complement strand
CCAAGCACATGATTTATATTCATAAACATTTTAACTTATTATTTTTAAAAATAAAATATAAAACTAACATAACATAATAAAATAAAAAACAATCCTAGACTTCTTTGCACTTTTGGTTACAGATTTTTTTTGGATGCTGTGCCTATTCAGTGTATTCATAAGTGACTTTATGGGGCAGAGAGGCAGTAGCAGAAGAAGAGTCTATTTTGGTAGAGGAGATCTGATAGGTACACAGTGCTCTGGATCATTCTTTTGACCCTAGTCCTGTGGTTAATGTGGTGGTATTTTTCAAA
>NW_027773321.1:0-293 GCF_054177405.1 Leptonychotes weddellii | reverse complement strand
GCCCAGTTGCTTACAGATCAAAGTCGAATTCTGACAGTCACAATGGACTGAGTGTTGACCTTGTGCCTGCATGTCCCCAGCACGTTAGCACCTTCCCGTGAGAGTAGGACGCCCCAGGACACCCTTAACCCACTCGGCCTTCCTTGTCTCCACCTCATTTTCTCACGAGTGCCAGGTCTAGCCAGACTACACCACCTGCTACCTCCCTGGCACCATGAAGGTTTCCTCTCTCCTGGTCTTAGCTTGTGCTCATCCCTCTGTCAGGAATGCTACCCACCCACCCCTCCCCCGCT
>NW_027773320.1:0-293 GCF_054177405.1 Leptonychotes weddellii | reverse complement strand
TGGAGTAATTGGAAGCAAAAATAAGTAGTGTAGTATTGGATTATAACCCAAAGTATAAAATAAATATATGAGTTCATTCTGACTTTTACTGATATAATAGTACTGATTGATTGATAAAAAAATACTGATTGATTGACTGAATGAATGAATAACTAAGTGAGGAGGGACAAAACTTGCTCTAGGAAGTGGAGCTTAATCATCCACCTCCTCTGAATGTGGGCTGGACTTCGTGATTTGCACCCAAAGAAAAGAATACAGAAAGGGGAATAATAGTAACTATATTGTGGAGAAAC
>NW_027773319.1:0-293 GCF_054177405.1 Leptonychotes weddellii | reverse complement strand
GGGGAGTCTGCTTCTCCCTCTGACCCTCCGGACCCTCCCCCCTCTCATGCTCTCTCTCTGTCTCTCTCTCTCAAATAAATAAATAAAATCTTTAAAAAAAAAAAAATCATCTATGGGATGGCAGGCAACTTCTTAAGATATTTGCCTAGCCAGTAAAACCACGTTTAGAAGATTATGTATATTTTACCACAGTAGTTTTTAAAAAAGGTATTAACACTGAAAATGTTTATGACGTTTGCCTTAAGTAAAAATAAACCAGAATATAAAATTTTGTATACAAAGGAAGTACAATT
>NW_027773318.1:0-293 GCF_054177405.1 Leptonychotes weddellii | reverse complement strand
TACGGATTGGGGGTTCCCGTGACCCCCTCCTCGGGGTTGATGATTTGCTAGGACGGCTCACAGAACTCAGGGAAACACTTTACTTTCTAGATTACGGGGTTATTAGAAAGGATGCAAGTGAACAGCCAGCTGAAGAGGTCCACGGGGCGAGGTCTGGGCAGGTGCCGAGCACAGGAGCTCCGAAGTGCGTGGCGCTCGGTGCGCCATCCCCGTGTGGACGTGTTCACCACCCGGAAACTCTCCACACCGCTCCACTTAGGAATTGTAGGGAGGTTCCGTTATGCAGGCGTGAG
>NW_027773317.1:0-293 GCF_054177405.1 Leptonychotes weddellii | reverse complement strand
CGTGAGAGCCCTTTCCTCATATCCCATGATAACCCTTTCCTCACACCCCGTGAGAGCCCTTTCCTCATATCCCATGATAACCCTTACTTCACACCCCGTGAGAGCCCTTTCCTCATATCCCATGATGGCCCTTTGTTCACACCCCGTGAGAGCCCTTTCCTCATATCCCATGATGGCCCTTTGCTCACATCCCATGATAGCCCTTTCCTCGCCTTTCCTTTATGAAGGACAATTTCCCATCCTAACTCTACTGCAGTGACCATTCATCTCCAATTCTGTAGCTCCCCCATGAC
>NW_027773316.1:0-293 GCF_054177405.1 Leptonychotes weddellii | reverse complement strand
TTGCTTCAAAACCTCCATAATTTAACACATGTTCTTCTCAATCTAGCCCTAACCCTGCCTTCACAGTTTTTTTTTTTATAATTTTTAAAAAATTTTTTTATTGTTATGTTAATCACCATACATTACATCATTAGTTTTTGATGTAGTGTTTCATGATTCATTGTTTGGTGTAACACCCAGTGCTCCATGTAGAACATGCTCTTTTTAATACCCATCACCAGGCTAACCCATCCCCCCACCCCTCACCCCTCTAGAACCCTCAGTTTGTTTCTCAGAGGCCATAGTCTCTTGTG
>NW_027773315.1:0-293 GCF_054177405.1 Leptonychotes weddellii | reverse complement strand
CTTTGAAATGCATTGTAATTGGCTGCATCTTTGTCATCATGAAATAAATAATACACAAGGAAATATTCTAGGATTTGAAACTAGAGTATAATACAAAAAAAAAAGATTGGAAAACTGAATTACAATAAGGTAGTACGAAATACATTTATAACCTCAATTTTTAATTACTTATTATTTTAAAAGCATAGACAATAATAGTTGTCACCCATAAATTGGTAATTTATGACAAATTACCTCATAGCATTACATGTAAATCTCTATAAAGTTCTACAATACCAAAATAAAGAAGCAAT
>NW_027773314.1:0-3748 GCF_054177405.1 Leptonychotes weddellii | reverse complement strand
GAAATTTTAAAATTCAACACTCATTCATGCTTTTAAAAAAATTCTTAGAAGACTAGGAACTGAAGGAAACTTCCCTAATGCAAATAAAGTCTTCTTACACACAGAAAGCAGTAACCACAAAGGAAAAAAAATGACAAATCAGAGGGCTTCTTCAAAACTAAAGCCTTCTGCTCATCAAAAGACACCATGAAGAAAATGAATAGGCACACTTCAGCCTTGAAGAAAATATTTTCAAAAAAATCTACGGACAAAGAACTTGGAAACAAAATATTTAACTCTCAGAACTCAATCACTGAACGACCAAAAGAAATCAAAACACCTTGCGGGAAGACCCTCTCTAACAAATCCAAGAAACATCATTATGAGACAAGGTAGTTTCTTCCATATAACAGACAATGTCCCCCTTTATTCATTTGTGCATCTACTTAATAAAAATTAATTGAGGCCCTGGGAACACAAAAGGGAACAGCACCTCGTGTTGCTAGTGACAGCTCGCAACATCAAAGGGAACGAAAGGCATGAGTGCAATTGCTGGAGCCAGACCAGAAAACGGGCAGTGACAAGACACTGTATGAGCACCGATAGAAGGGAAGTAGGGAACACTGCGGAAGCAGATCGGAGGGCTCGCACACGCTCGGGGCATCAGCAAAAGTTATCCGAGGGGAGCGCATCAAAACCAAGGCCTGAAGGACAGCAAAAGTTGGTAAGAGGACGCCTACATGGGGGGTGGCGAGAGGAGGAGACGCGGTGCAATGGGGAGATTCTGGACAGATGGAACGAAATGAGCAAAGGGCAGAGAAAACATGGCCCATTTGGCAAACTGAAAATAGCTGCGCATGGGAATTCACATGGGGTCTGTTGGCGAGCCTGCTCCTAGGAACACCCGGGTGGGCAGAAGATGCCGAGGCAGCGACGAGGCTTGCCCTCGTTTGGCAGAGGGAATAAAGAAGCTCATGATTTGCAGAGACGCGACACATCAGTGTCACCAGTCCTGATTTCACCAGCTGGCCACCCTTCAAAACAGTTCAAAATTCGTCTCTAGGAGGCCTTGTTTCCTTTCTCACAGCATCTTGGAGCTCTCTTTACAGAGACCTTGCATTCGGTATTGGAGCGACTCCTTTCCCCACCGGATGAAGAGTGCCAAAGGCGGGAGTGACAAGCCACTCATCTATGCTAGCAGCTCATCGCAGGGAGCCTGGCACGGAGCTGCGTGTCAGTAATCAACACCAGCCTCCTCCCCGCGCCATATACGGTGGAGAAGTCGGATACACTGCAACACTGTTCCTCTGACCGGGACCAACGGGCTGATTTTTCCAAATTCTCTGTCTTGTTCCCTCTCAATAAACAATCAAAATATCCCGGCAACTCCTTAAGACATCTTTCACAATGCCTCTTGCAATTTGAGTGAACACAGCAGTTCTTTGTCTAACCATGGGTCCCCATTTTTTTTCATTCAGAGAATGAGTTCACCAAAGTACTAGATGCCATGTTGCCTTCCAGCGTTAGAGCCTCAGAGGCAGAAATTAATTGTGAGAATGTTCATTTCAGTTGATAGCATGCTGCGGTTGCTCAATACTTATTTAAAATATCAACAAAACTTGTTTCTTTGCTTTGACATTTGAACCTGCTATATAATGTTGGGCAAGAATTTTGATTCCCATACGTCTACATGCCAAAGTTGAAAAATAAGGGATCTATTTTTCCCTCAGGATTGTTTCATGCCTGTATCAAAATACCGAGTTACCATGGTGATAGCTTCTCTTGTAAATAGGGCAACTCTACCCCCCTATAGCCAACCTACCCCCCTGAAGCAAATGTAGCACAAAAGGGAGGCAAAATAAGCTCTGAAATAGAGGACAAAAGAGCCTAGGGAAAATCCCCACAGTGAAAGAGATAAAGCCTGTTCCAGATAAAAGTCTTGTAGGGTGACAGAATTCCCCTTGCCTGGAGCTTCTCACAGGCCTGAGCGCTAGTGAAAGGGGTGGGCCCTTGAATACGCCCTGCGAGGGGCTTATATAAGGTAGCGCAGGGAGGTGGCCTTTGTTGAGTGCGGTGAAGTCTGTGTTAGTAAGAACAATCATTACCAACCTTCTTTGAGGGCTCATTCTGGCCTTCAGCGCTTTAGGTGCGGGAACTCATTCAATCTTCATAACGCATTTGTGAGGTAGATCTTATAGCTATTAAGGACTGAGGTGGAGATTCAAACTTGTGCTCTTAACTGACCCAACTGACCCTGTAAGGGCCTCAAAAGTAATGACGAAGCAATTTGAAAGGCTAGAGGAGAGAAAGTGGCCTCGTCTTACCTCTAGAAAAGCGTGAGGGGGAGAGGAAACAAAATCAGAAGTCAGGCTATGACTCACTGGAGCCATCAATTGCCCTAAGCTCTGTGGGGGCCCTTGGGATGGACAGCCGGGCAGCAGGCCGAGGAGGATGCTGGGAGGGGGGAAGTGAGCGGCAAGTTAGGGAGAAAAGCTGCAATCAGGGATGGAGAGGAGAAGTTGCTGCCAACTGTTTTTGACAGAAATGGAGGTCTCTGCATATAATTAGTGCCTTTGGGTGAAGATATCCCTTGCTTGCCCCCCACATGTCTCTCGGCTGTATGTCTTCCTTTAGTGAACTTGTTTTCCATTTCATTTTGATCAAATTTCAACAAATTGGTAGGTTTGGGGGGTTTGGTAACCCTGTGGCTTTTATTGTCATTTACGCCAGCTCTTTGGAACAGCCTTCCTTTGTGGCTTCCTTAGGGCTATGGGCTCTGTGAGGAAAGAAAAGAGAAGCTGCAACCTTCTGTGTTCCACCCATTCTAGAAGAAGACGTAGAACTCAGGGCAGTACCCCTATAATAAGAGTGCTGAAGTGACTTCTAGGCAAGAGACCTAGCCAGCAGAAACAGAATGGCTTGTCAGAGATGTGTGCAACTCTCCTCCAACGTGTAAGACAGCAAACCAGAACCAGACCCCTGTTTAAATGTCAATACCATAACTAATGCAAATAAATGAATATTGTTCTTCAAAACAGGTTCTTTGGAAGTTTATGTGCTCATTTTAATGAATGAGCCATTTGTGGAAAATCCATTTGAATGCAATCATGCCTAATTTTTAGCCCAGAATTCTACTGACCAGATTCATCACCCATTTTATTCGATATCCTGAACTCCACATCACTTTCTTTTCAAAAATCGCATCCATTGTCAAAGGATTAAGATTCTCTACTGAGGATTCTCTGGAACGTAGCCCAAGCTCTGAGAGCAATTCCAGAAGGGGAACTCCAGAAATGTTTTGGTCAAGCGTCAGCCTCACTGGTAAATCTGACCTCCAAGGTGAGTGCTTTGTCGTGGTCTGCCCTCACACAGACATGTGAAATTGGTAGACTTGAAATAAATCAGCTACTTTCCTTATCAGACAGACCTATTAGATTATGGCTAACAACTTGGAATACAACCTAAACTGCGAAGACAATTTTAAGGAAATTTAAGACCAAATGTCTGTATCTTTCTTATTGGAGGAATTTTTTTTTTTTTTTTTTTTGAGTTTGCTTTACTGAGAAGTTTTTGATGCAGATTTTGCTTTTGGAAACTACCTCTAAGAAAAAAAAATCTTACTGGGCGCCTGGGTGGCTCAGATGGTTAAGCATCTGCCTTCGGCTCAGGTCATGATCCCGGGGTCCTGGGATCGAGTCCCGCATCGGGCTCCCTGCTCCTTGGGAGCCTGCTTCTCCCTCTACCTCTCTCTCTCTCTCTGTCTCTCATG
>NW_027773313.1:0-293 GCF_054177405.1 Leptonychotes weddellii | reverse complement strand
CAACCAGCTGGGCACAGAGATGATTGTCACCAAGGCCGGCAGGTGTGAGCAGCGGGCGCGCGTGCGCGTGTGTGTGTGTGTGCGTGCGCGCGCGGCAGGGACAGGGGGCCGTGCTGGAGCTGCATTTGGGCTGCTGAGCACCTCTCTCCTGCAGGAGGATGTTTCCCACCTTCCAGGTGAAGATCCTGGGCATGGACACACTGGCTGACTATGCCCTGCTCATGGACTTCGTGCCTCTGGACGACAAAAGATACAGGTCTGGGGGCTGGCCAGGGAAGCAGCTCAGAGAGCAG
>NW_027773312.1:0-293 GCF_054177405.1 Leptonychotes weddellii | reverse complement strand
AACTGCCACACTGGGCCAGTTCCTCCTGGCCAGCAGCCTTCCCGCCAGGATGTAAGAGAGGTGTTGGTGTTGACTGTTCCTGACCCCAGTGATCACCGTATAGGCACGACTGCCCCTGCCAGGGACGTAGACATACTGGACTCTCTGGTCCTGTGGCAGCTGGCTGGCACCCGGCTGCTGCAAAGATTTCAATCTCAGGGCTTCCCGTGGCCCCAAAGACTGTGTACCTTCCCTAGGACTCCCAGCGAGATCTAGTGGCTCTGCTGATGGGTGGCAGGAGGGCTAGCCTGGGC
>NW_027773311.1:0-293 GCF_054177405.1 Leptonychotes weddellii | reverse complement strand
GATCCCAGGGCCTGCATCTGGCTCTCTGCTCAGTGGGGAGCCTGCTTCTCCCTCTCCCTCTGCCTCCCGCTCTGCCTACTTTGCTCTCTCTCTCTCTGTCAAATATATAAATAAAATCTTTTTATTCTTTTTTTAATTTTATTATGTTAGTCACCATACAGTACATCATTAGTTTTTGATGTAGTGTTCCAGAAAATCTTAAAAAATAAATAAATAAGACAGACTGTAACAAGACACAAAGAAAGACACTATGTAGTAATAAAGTTGGAAAATCTAACAAGAGTATATAAAAA
>NW_027773310.1:0-293 GCF_054177405.1 Leptonychotes weddellii | reverse complement strand
ATAACTAGAGTGATTATACTAATTATTGAGCTACTTACTGTGTGCCAAATACTGTGCTAACATTTTACATGTTATTTATCATATTTAATTATTATTTTTTTTTTTTTAAAGATTTTATTTATTTATTTGAGACAGAGAGCATGAGAGGGAGGAGGGTCAGAGGGAGAAGCAGACTCCCTGCCGAGCAGGGAGCCTGATGCGGGACTCGATCCCAGGACTCCAGGATCACGACCTGAGCCGAAGGCAGTCGCTTAACCAACTGAGCCACCCAGGCGCCCTATCATATTTAATTC
>NW_027773309.1:0-293 GCF_054177405.1 Leptonychotes weddellii | reverse complement strand
CTGACAAATAAGTACATCAACCCCAGATTAAGAATTTTTCTTCAATAATTTCCTTTAAATTCCCACAGAAATTTATGGTTTTAAATTGATTTATCCATCAGGGTAAAATATATAAACAATAATTCAAGTCTACCAATGAATTTGGTGAATGAATTGATTACAGATGTAATTCCTTAGAGTTAAATTATAAATGAACTATGTATATCGATTAAAAGATCAATAAAATATTCAATAAGAAAAACATAAACAAAATTTTTATTTGCTCTATTTTTTACATTCAAATATTTTTTTGA
>NW_027773308.1:0-293 GCF_054177405.1 Leptonychotes weddellii | reverse complement strand
GCTTGACACAAAATGTATTTTTCACTTACTCCAAGTCCAAAGTGAATGTTCCTTGTTGGGCAGCTCTCCTGGACTGCTCTCCTTCAAATGATGACTTGAAAACCTGAGTCATTCTGTCTTTGCAACCTCTATCTTCTTTTTTTTTTTTTTTTAAAGATTTTATTTATTCATTTGAGACACAGAGATACAGAGAGAGAGAGAGAAAGCATGAGCAGGGAGAGAGGCAGAGGCAGAGGGAGAAGCAGGCTTCCCGCCGAGCAGGGAGCCCGATGCGGGGCTCGATCCCAGGACCC
>NW_027773307.1:0-293 GCF_054177405.1 Leptonychotes weddellii | reverse complement strand
TTGGGTGACAGAACTCAGAAGTAGAATGAGAAGAGTGAGATAAAATAGAACTAAGCAAGAATGCAGCCATCAGAAGGGGGTACAGATGGCTCTCCCCAGATGGCCAAGGACAGTTGTGAGCTATAAGTGCCAAGCATCCCAGCAGCTGGAGTACAGGTGCACCTCTGGGTGGGGGTCTCAGTGGCACCCAATGCACACCTAGGCACTGGACTAAGGATTGAGGATGCAAACATAAGACCCAGCCTATGCCTCCAGATGCACTCAAACAAAGGATATATATACATGTAGATAAA
>NW_027773306.1:0-293 GCF_054177405.1 Leptonychotes weddellii | reverse complement strand
TTCAACTAGTCCTTTGAGCGGTTCTTCTGGGAGTGGCAGAAGCAGAAAACTCTAGGTCATCTGGCACTCCTGTTTTCAGACTTCCTGTGATTATATATGGCCTGTGTACCTGTCTTGCTCATAATATAAACCTGGACTTTTTATTTTTATTTATTTATTTATTTTAAAGGTTTTATTTATTTATTTGAGAGAGAGAATGAGAGAGAGAGAGCATGAGAGGGGGGAGGGTCAGAGGGAGAAGCAGACTCCCTGCCGAGCAGGGAGCCCGACGCGGGACTCGATCCAGGGACTCC
>NW_027773305.1:0-293 GCF_054177405.1 Leptonychotes weddellii | reverse complement strand
GCGGAGCAGGGAGCCCGATGCGGGGCTCGATCCCAGGACCCCGGGATCATGACCTGAGCTGAAGGCAGACGCTTAACGATTGAGCCACCCAGGTGCCCCAAAGACCTTTTTTTTTAACTGAACACTTCCCCCTTGAGGTTTTAATAGAATAGATGTACTCTGTATATCAAGTTTATATGCTGTGGCCCTTTGGAGAGCCACAGCCATTATAATATCTAAGATGTTTTTCACCCCGCTTCCCAGGAACCAAGGCCCTTGACCTCACAGAATGCAGACTTTGAATCTGTGGGCTC
>NW_027773304.1:0-293 GCF_054177405.1 Leptonychotes weddellii | reverse complement strand
AAAAAAAAAAAGAAAAGAAAGACAAGAAAATGGAGGACTGTCAATTAACTCAATTAGTTCATCCATTTCAACTTGGAAAATATCATCAATTGAAAGAAAAAATAATTTTCTTTTCAAAATAATTTACCTAGGTCAGATTAAAAGATTACAGATACATATATCCATCGCACACCTCTCTCCATATAAAAAATACTTTATATATCTCCAAACCGTTTCATTTTGACTCTAATCAAATATATTCTCAAAACATTATTGGGGGGAAATTGGAGGGGTAGACGAACCATGAGAGACGA
>NW_027773303.1:0-3749 GCF_054177405.1 Leptonychotes weddellii | reverse complement strand
ATGGAATGTTCTGAATATATCTGTGAAGTCCTTTTGTTCCAGTGTGTCATTTCAAGTCTTTATTTCCTTGTTGATCTTTTGCTTAGATGATCTGTCCATTTCTGTGAGGGGAGTATTAAATCCCCCACTATTATTTTATTGTTGTCGATATGTTTCTTTGCTTTTGTTATTAATTGCCTTATATAATTGGCTGCTCCCATGTTAGGGGCATAGATATTTACAATTGTTAGATCTTCTTGTTGGATAGACCCTTTAAGTATGATATAGTGTCCTTCCTCATCTCTTATTATAGTCTTTGGTTTAAAATCTAATTTGTCTGATATAAGGATTGCCACCCCAGCTTTCTTTGGGTGTCCATTAGCATGGTAAATGGTTTTCCACCCCCTAACTTTCCATCTGGTGGTGTCTTTGGGTCTAAAATGTGTATCTTGCAGGCAGCATAACGATGGGTCTTGTTTTTTTATCCAATCTGATACCCTGTGTCTTTTCATTGTGGCATTTCACCCATTTACGTTCAGGGTAACTATTGAAAGATATGAATTTAGTGCCATTGTATTGCCTGTAAGGTGACTATTACTGTAGTGTCTCTATTCCTTTCTGGTGTATGTTACTTTTAGGCTCTCTCTTTACTTAGAGGACCCCTTTCAATATTTCTTGTAGGGCTGGTTTCGTGTTTGCAAATTCCTTTAGTTTTTGTTTGTCCTGGAAGCTTTTTATCTCTCCTATTTTCAATGGCAGCCTAGCTGGATATAGTATTCTTGGCTGCATATTTTTCTTGTTTAGTGCTCTGAATATATCATGCTAGTCCTTTCTGGCCTGCCAGGTCTCTGTGGATAGGTCTGCTGCCAACCTAATGTTTCTACCATTGTAGGTTTACAGACCTCTTATCCTGAGCTGCTTTCAGGTTTTTCTCTTTGTGTCTGAGACTTGTAAGTTTTACTTTTAGATGTTGGGGTGTTGACCTATTTTTATTGATTTTGAGAGGGGTTCTCTGTGCCTCCTGGATTTTGATGCCTGTTTCTTTCCCCAAATTAGGGAAGTTCTCTGCTATAATTTGCTCCAATATACCTTCTGCCCGTCTCTCTCTTTCTTCTTCTTCTGGGATCCCAATTATTCTAATATTATTCTAATATTGTTTTGTCTTGTAGTATCACTTATCTCTCGAAATCTGCCCTCGTGATCCAGTAGTTGTTTATTTCTCTTTTTCTCAGCTTCTTTATTATCCATCATTTGGTCTTCTGTATCACTAATTCTCTCTTCTGCCTCATTTATCTTAGCAGTTAGAGCCTCCATTTTTGATTGCACCTCATTAATAGCCTTTTTGATTTCAGCTTGGTTAGATTTTAGTTCTATTTCTCCAGAAAGGGATTCTCTAGCATCTTCCATGCTTTTTTCAAGCCCAGGTGGTATCTTTATAATCATCATTCTGAACTCTAGTTCTGACATCTTACTAATGTCAATATTGATTAGGTCCCGGGCAGTCGGTACAGCCTCTTGTTCTTTTATTTTTTTAAATAAGTTTTTTTTTTTTTTTTAAGATTTTATTTATTTATTTTGACAGAGAGACAGAGACAGTGAGAGGGAACACAAGCAGGGGGAGTGGGAGAGGGAGAAGCAGGCTTGACACAGAGCAGGGATACCAATGCGGGGCTCGATCCCAGGATCCTGGGATCATGACCTGCGCCAAAGGCAGATGCTTAACAACTGAGCCACCCAGCACCCCTTGCTCTTTTTTTTGAGGTGAGTTTTTCTGTCTTGTCATTTTGTCCAGGGGAGAATAGATGAATGAGAGAACAAAATGCTAAAAGTGTAACAATGACCCCAGAAAAATATACACTAAACAATTCAGAAGAGACCCAAAACTGGGGGGACAAGAAAGGAAAGAAAAAAAAAAAAAAAGAATATGATCAGGCTGGTGAATAGATCAGAGCTACACACTAGATTTTGGGCATATTTTGGTATGTTAGAAGATACTGCCTCCCACAATTTTAAAGAAAGAAAAACTTATATATGTACAAAAATAAGGGTAAATACGATAAAGGGAGGGAATATGACTGTAAATATGAAAATTATAAAAGATTTCATAAAAGGAATTGATAAGAAGTTGGTTGAAAAAAGAAAGAAAAAATTTAAAAAAAATGGGGGGAGAAGGGAATGTGATCAGGCAGGAGACTAGAACAAAGCCATACACTAGAGATTTCGGGTATATTTTGGTCTGTTAGAAGAAACTGTATCCCAAAATTTTAAAGAGAGAAAAACTTATATATATACAAAAAATAAGGTTAACTACAATGAAGGGATAGAATATGATTCTAAAAATGAAAATTAAAAAAGATTTTTAAAAAAAGAAATTGATAAGATGTTGGTTGAAAAAGGGAAAAAGAAAAAAAAATAGAAAAAGAAAAAATAAAGAAAATTAAAAAAAATTAACTTAGAAAGACTAAAGAATCATGGGGAAAAAAGCCATGAATTCTATGTGCTGTATTCCCCTAGTGTTGGAGTTCTGCAGTTCTCATTGATCGGTAAACTAGGCCTTGGCTGGCTGTTCTTGCTGATCTTTTTGGGGAGGGGCCTGTTGCAGTGATTCTCAGATGTCTTTGCCCAAGGTGGTCTTGCCCTGCCCTTGCCAGGGGCCAGACTAAGTAATCTGCTTGGGTTTGCTCTCGAGAGCTTTTATTCCCTGTAAGCTTCCGTACAGCTTTGGAGGATGAGAATGAAAATGGCGGCCTCCCAATCTCCAACCCAGAGGAGCCGAGAACTCGGGGCCCCAATCCTCAGTGAGCCCCTAGAGAAAAGCAGTCAATCACTCCCGTCTCCCTGGTCTCCAGCCGCACTCCGTGCTCACCTGGCCTGTGACCGAGCATTTCTATCTCTGGCACCCAAACCCATTTGGAGTCTCCAAACCCAGCAGATTCCTGTGGTGGCTCCCATGCTGCTCCTCCCAGGTGAAGGAGGGGAGTCTCCCCGGATCTGCCACTTGTTGGGTCCCTGCTGGAAGAACAGTGGTCCGACTGTGCTGCGGATCATGGTTTATGGCAACCCCGAGCTGAGAGCCCACTCCTCGGCTCCATCTCTGCAGTCAGCTTCGCCGCTCCAACACCTGGGAGCTCTGCCTCACTCAGGCACCCCTGGTCTTTCTGTGACCCCGAGGATCCTGAGACCACACTGTCCCAGCGAGATTTCCACCCCCCACTTAGCCACTGGAACAACATCCCTCAGCATCTCCAACTTCTAAACATTACAATTTTGGGCTCCGTGGCTCTATCACTTGCCAGTAGCTGGCTGATGGAGCCTCCCTTCCCCCGATGGTCTATCTTCCTGTATATCACCTCTGATTCTCTTTTCCACACGTCCTACCTTCCAGAAAGTGGTGGCTTTTCTGTTCATAGAATTGCTGCTATTCTTTTCTTTGATCTCCTGTTGAGTTTGTAGGTGTTCAGAATGGTTTGATACCTATCTAGCAGAATTCCTGGGACGCTCGAAATTTAAGTCTCCTACTTCTCCACCATCTTGCTCCTCCTCATGTACAGTATTCTTTTACACTTTTTTTTTTCCATTTTTTTTTATTCTTATGTTAATCCCCATACATTACATCATTAGTTTTAGATGAAGTGTTCCATGATTCATTGTTTGTCCATAACACCCAGTGCTCCATGCAGAACGTGGCCTCCTCAATACCCACCACCAGGCTAACCCATCCCCCCAACCCCCTCCCCTCTAGAACCCTGTTTGTTTTTCAGAGTCCATCG
>NW_027773302.1:0-293 GCF_054177405.1 Leptonychotes weddellii | reverse complement strand
TGCAGTTACAGACATGGCCTGTCTGGTGTCTGGGCTGCAGGTCATACCTGGAACGGACGCCGATGTGGCTGTTGGAACCGTGGTGTCAGCTGCCGAGGAGGCCCCAGTGGAGGAAGCAGAGATGGAGAAGGCAGCTCTTCCTGCTGGGGAAAGAGCAGGCGGAGAGGAGGCCAGGACTGATGCTGATACCACACAGGCTGTAGATAGTGACCGATCTCAACCGGAAGAACCAGAAGCAGCAGCCCCTCAGGTGAGTACCCCAGGGAAATGGAGGTTCTGGGGAGGCGGTGCCC
>NW_027773301.1:0-293 GCF_054177405.1 Leptonychotes weddellii | reverse complement strand
AAAGATTTTCCCCACCTTAGACACTTCTGTTTACAACAGACTCTTGAAGATCAAATGTGTGTGCTTGTTAGATAGAAATCTGGGCAAATGTCTAGGTCTGAGTACACATTTTGGCAGAAGTCAACATTTCTAACGTAAACATGAACTAAAATGTGCTCAGGACACCCTAGACAGCAAGCGCAGTATTTCTGGGTCATTCCTGCTCTCTTAGAATCGCTCTCCTTACCACTGTAGGTGTAAATGAGTTTGGATTCTGCAAAGCGGACTCTGAGATTGTGGAGCACCGCGGGCTC
>NW_027773300.1:0-293 GCF_054177405.1 Leptonychotes weddellii | reverse complement strand
TATTTGAGATAGGGAAGGGAGGTTTCCTAATGCCAGAACCTGGGTATCAAATAAGCAAATGTTCTCGTAAACAACCAGATTAAGTTCTAAAGGGTATATTCTCACAATGTTACTGGAAATTAAAGCACTTCCTTTAAGGCTTCAGAGGTGGACCCTTATTAATTTGGAACATATATAAAATCCAAATTTATAGAAGTCTTATTGATATGTATTGGTATGTATATGTCTATTTATGGATGTCCAATAGAGATTTCTCTCATTTAACCAATATTTACTGAATTCCATTTTTTTTT
>NW_027773299.1:0-293 GCF_054177405.1 Leptonychotes weddellii | reverse complement strand
GGCCGGGTTGGGGGGGGGGGAAGGGCCAAGTCACTCTGGTGATCGAGGGCGTGTGCAGGAGCACAGACTGCCAGGGTCAAACCATGTGTCCTTAGGCAAGATTCTCAACTTCTCTGCGCTTCCTTCTCCTCCTTGGCTAAAAACCCTCCCAGGACTGTAGTGAGGATGAAATTAGTGAATACATTTAAAGCACTTACTACCATGCCTGGCACATAGCAAGTGTGCGGCTAATACGGCCAACTTCTCTAGGCACCGGGGATACGGCAGTGAGCAAACCCAGCCCCTGCTCTCCC
>NW_027773298.1:0-293 GCF_054177405.1 Leptonychotes weddellii | reverse complement strand
TTTTTTTTTTTTTTTAAGATTTTATTTATTTATTTGAGACAGAGAGAATGAGAGAGAGAGCACATGAGAGGGGGGAGGGTCAGAGGCAGAAGCAGGCTCCCTGCTCGGCAGGGAGCCTGCTTCTCCCTCTGACCTGACCCTTCCCCTCTCATGCTCTCTCTCTCTCTCATTCTCACTCTCAAATAAATAAATAAATAAATCTTAAAAAAAAAATTGTGCCAAAACATCCTGGCAGTTTCTCAAAAGGTTAAACATAGTTATTACATGACCTCGCAATTCTACCCCTAGGTATA
>NW_027773297.1:0-293 GCF_054177405.1 Leptonychotes weddellii | reverse complement strand
GGCGCCTGGGTGGCTCAGTCGTTAAGCGTCTGCCTTCGGCTCAGGTCATGATCCCAGGGTCCTGGGATCGAGTCCCACATCGGGCTCCCTGCTCGGCGGGAAGCCTGCTTCTCCCTCTCCCACTCCCCCTGCTTGTGTTCCTGCTCTCACTATCTCTCTCTCTGTCAAATAAATAAATAAAATCTTTAAAAAAAAAAAAGATTTCTTATAAACCATATTCATAAAGTTTGATAGTCATCTAGGAATAGAAAAAACAGTGGGATAGAGAAGAGATCTACTCTCAGATCTACTCC
>NW_027773296.1:0-293 GCF_054177405.1 Leptonychotes weddellii | reverse complement strand
AAAGATTTTCCCCACCTTAGACACTTCTGTTTACAACAGACTCTTGAAGATCAAATGTGTGTGCTTGTTAGATAGAAATCTGGGCAAATGTCTAGGTGTGAGTACACATTTTGGCAGAAGTCAACATTTCTAACGTAAACATGAACTAAAATGTGCTCAGGACACCCTAGACAGCAAGCGCAGTATTTCTGGGTCATTCCTGCTCTCTTAGAATCGCTCTCCTTACCACTGTAGGTGTAAATGAGTTTGGATTCTGCAAAGCGGACTCTGAGATTGTGGAGCACCGCGGGCTC
>NW_027773295.1:0-293 GCF_054177405.1 Leptonychotes weddellii | reverse complement strand
ACAGACTGTGATCTCTCCGCTCTGACGCAGAGGGTTGGAAATGATCTCTTCTGGTCTGACTCTTGGAAGAGATGTGGAAAGCCACCAGGGAAAACCAACAGAGAACAAAAGCCCCCCAAAACTGGTTTTCACTGAGCCCATCCCCTGCCACAGGGGGGTAGGGAAACTCTGCCCAAACAGGGCTGCCTGAGTGACAGCATGGCAGGCCCCTCCCCCAGAAGACAGGCTGAGAGAATAAGAGGCCGACAACCCTAAGGTCCCTATAAAACAGGTGCATCTTGCTTGGGTTGTGG
>NW_027773294.1:0-293 GCF_054177405.1 Leptonychotes weddellii | reverse complement strand
GCCATCACCCGCTCCTTGCCTAGTTCAAGCCCACGCCTCGCTTCCCTGGAGCCGCTGCAGCCACCCCACCGCCTCTTCCTTCCCCTCCAGTCCCACCTGTAAACACACACCGATCAGTCCGCCCTGAGCCAGCTTCCTTCCCCGAAGTGCGGCCAAGGGAGCCAGGCCCATACACGTCCGCAGGTGAATGCTGTTGAGCGCACAGCAAAGATGCTAGTCAAATCATTGTCCCTTTCCCTTTTGATTTTCCAATTTCACACTGAGTTGCTTTCTTTCTATTTATTAAATGTGAA
>NW_027773293.1:0-293 GCF_054177405.1 Leptonychotes weddellii | reverse complement strand
CAGCTGAATTCAGTATGAGGTCTCCTCCATGAAGAAGAGAGTTTTGATACACTTAGGAAGGGACTGAAGGCACTGGAAAGAGAGAAAATTGATAGAGCAAAGTTGTGGCGGGTTGAGTCAGGAGATGATGCCATCAGACCCTTCCTGAAAGGAGAGCTTAGAAAAGGGAGGGACGGATCTTACTCAGAAACGCAAGTCAAGAAGTTCAGGACTCTTCAGGGGCGCCTGGGTGGTTCAGTCAGTTAAGCGGTTAAGCGTCTGCTCAGTTTATGATCCCAGGATGTTGGGATCCA
>NW_027773292.1:0-3750 GCF_054177405.1 Leptonychotes weddellii | reverse complement strand
AAAAAAAGAAGAAGAAGAAGATAGCAGGAGGGGAAGAATGAAAGGATGGAAATCGGAGGGGGAGACAAACCATGAGAGACAATGGACTCTGAAAAACAAACTGAGGATTCTAGAGGGGATGGGGGTGAGAGGATGGGTTAGCCTGGTGATGGGTATTAAAGAGGGCATGTTCTGCATGGAGCACTGGGTGTTATGCACAAACAATGAATCATGGAACACTACATCAAAAACTAATGATGTAATGTACGGTGATTAACATAAAAATTAAAAACATTTTTTAAAAGAATAAAGGATGCCATAAAAAAAAGAGAGAAATCATAAAATAAATTCATAGGAACTGTGTAAAGGAAGATGTAAATATCAGAGGTGTGAAAGACTGTTCTTGCCCCTAGCCCCCAGTCCTAATGAAATCTACAGGGATGCAAGCATATGTGTATATAAGCATATAGAGGTTAAGCTATTGCTATAGCAATATAAGTGAATTTCTAGAGTTGTATAAATGAATAATGAGATTTTAAAGTGGAAAGATTACATGGAAAAGAGTGAGATTTGAGCAGAGATTAATAATGTGCAATGAGTCACAAATATAGTGGTGTATTATTGCCATATTCCTTGTGTGTGAAGATCAGATCTATGTCTTCATAACAGCAAACAAAGAGGATTTGGGTTTATGTTCAAAATTCTATAAGATAAAGAAAAACTGACAATAATTGTTTTTAAATTGGCATATAACTCATTCTTATTTCCAAAGAGCTTTTAGACTTTGAGGAACTATTCATCAAGATTACATTTGAATTGTTCACTTATTTCAACTACATTTCTGGAAATTTGAAAATATGATATAACATTCACATTATTATTGCTTTTTTGGAGTGAGGGAGAAAGTAGTTATTATTAATATAAGTAATAACAAAGTTGCGTTTGCAGAAGATAAGATCAGAAGAGTCAGCAGAAGTAAGATTCAGAAAAAATTAGAATCACATTTTATTTATTAATTTGGTTTATTTGAAAATACCTATTGCAACAGCTTATAGGTACATAATATAATATAAACCTGTAATTATAGTTACAATATACATGTAATAAGGACACAGTAAATATGAAAAAAAGACCAAAAAAGACAAAAATATACTAAATGCCCAAACCAGACTAAGTACTAAGAAGACCAGATTAGGTGGTAGCTGATGTTATATGATTTCCAAAACATATTACTTGAGCTCCCACCCTGCCCCAGGAAGAAAATTCTAAGCTTTTTCTACCTGCTTATAGGTGATTTTGTATTTTTCTCTTTGAAATATGCTCAGGGGTATTCTGGTGGGTTATTTTGAATATATATTATAAATAAATAGAATAGAATAATACCATCTTTTCTTCATGTGCTGATAACCAACTACTAAAAACCATGGAAAACAGAAGACATAGTAATAAATTGGTTAGTGAAAAGATGAAAATTCTATGCTGTGAAGTGACCTATTTACCTAGGTTGAGTGAATGATCCCTTCCATGCAGCTTTAAGTATGTTTATTCTTTTCCAGTGCCCTGAACAGCAATATTCAGGAACCCCCAAAAAAGCAAATTAAATTCATAGGGGATGACACTATCTTTCAGAGCTGCATCATTTTATTTGTCACGTTAAGACTCCTCAAATAAAATACTTAGGCAACTTTGTCAGTGACTTGGCCAGCCTTAAATTAATGAGGGCAATAGATTATTTCACATTTTGCCTTCATCTTCCTTCTTTCTTTCTTTTTTTCTAACCCCTTACTAAAACTGATTCTCTAAAGGGCTGGGCACCTCAAACAGATTTGTAGCTGACACTAAAAAAATTTTAAATCCTTTAGGGGTCAAATGGGCTTACATCTAACATTTTGCTTTTCCCTCAATTTATAAACGCTCTCATCATACAGAACATAGCACTAGACCATATGAAACCATGGAAGATGAATGTAATAAAATTCCTTTTACATGGAAGTTTCCTTTTGTGGATATAGTTCTTTTTTCTATAACACCTCTTGAATAAAAATATTTAAATAGTTGCTTGCTCATCAACCATTAAGGCTGTGGAATTCAAGTAACATGAATAGCTTTTAAAGCCACATTCTCAGGAAATTAAGGATTCTATGTCTGTGTATCTCCCATTAGGGATCAGCAAACTTTTTTTTAATTTATAAAAGGGTTGTTGCATTAATGACCTTGTAGTTTGTAATGTATATGAATTGTGACTTGTTAGAAATTAATTTGCCCACATATTGCTGGTTAACTAGCCTTTAGTTTTATCTTAAAATATTTACTATATTTGAAGCTAATAGAACTGTTTACTTAAATATATTGCTGTTTTCTAAAGTGTCCTAGAATTCAGACTTTTTACAAAATCAGACTTGGCAAAAATTCCATTATTCTGAATTAGCGAGTTTTTAAATTGATTTCACTCATTTATTAATTCTAAAATATATATTGGGCTCTTTGTATTAATCAGATCCTTTTGGATATATGCTGAGTGGATCTCAGTCCTTTCCTTCAGAGGAATTCTTGTCTGGTTTGGGAGGTACAGGTAAATAAACGATGTAAAAAGTGCAGTGCAAATCCAGTGATGTACAGAGGCTGGAAGTTCAGGAATGTATCTACAGAGGAAGCAACTTCTCTGTTGAAATTTAAGGACTGACTGATTTTCTGGGTATACAATAGTTAGAAGGATTGCATTCAAAGAAGCCATATGCAAAGGAATCAGTATCAAATAGAATTCTGAAGAAACTTACATGAAATGATAAAAATCACTGATGAAGTCAGCATAGAAATAATACTGCTTAATGCCTAGTTAACCTAGAATGTAAGGTTTGAGTAGATGGAATTGAGACCAGAGTTTGGTAGGATTAATGATGAAGGCTTCTAAAGGTAGCCTTTCCAACAGACCAAAAGGATATCAAAACTTTAATTTTTTGAAACAGCTTCCTGAAGCTGTTTCAAAAAATAGAAACAGAAGGAAAGCTTCCAGACTCATTTTATGAGGCCAGCATTACCTTAATCCCCAAACCAGGCAAAGACCCCATCAAAAGGGAGAATTTTGGACCGATATCCCTGATGAATATGGATTCCAAAATCCTCAACAAAATCCTAGCTAATAGGATCCAACAATACATTAAAAGGATCATCCATCACGACCAACTGGGATTTATCCCCAGGATGCAAGGGTGGTTCAACATTCGCAAACCAATCAATGTGATAGAGCTCATTAATAAGAGGAGAGAGAAGAACCATATGGTCCTCTCAATTGATGCAGAAAAAGCATTTGACAAAATACAACATCCTCTCATGATTAAAACTCTTCAGAGGATAGGGATAGAGGGAACATTCCTCAAGTTCATAAAATCCATCTATGAAAAACCCACAGTGAATATCATCCTCAATGGGGAAAAGCTGAGAGCCTTTCCCTTAAGATCAGGAACATGACAAGGATGCCCACTCTTGCCACTATTGTTCAACATAGTACTAGAAGTCCTGGCAACAGCAATCAAACAACAAAGAGAAATAAAAGGTATTCAAATTGGCAAAGAAGAAGTCAAACTCTCTCTTTTCGCAGACGACATGATACTTTATGTGGAAAACCCAAAAGACTCCACCCCCAAATTACTAGAATTCATACAGCAATTCAGTAATGTGGCAGGATACAAAATCAATGCACAGAAATCAGTTGCTTTCTTATACACCAACAACGCAACTGTAGAAAGAGAAATTAGAGAAATGATTCCATTT
>NW_027773291.1:0-293 GCF_054177405.1 Leptonychotes weddellii | reverse complement strand
AGGTTACTGCCTATGTTCTCTTCTAGGATTTTGATGGATTCCTGTCTCACATTGAGGTCAGAAAGGAATACTTTAAAGGGGGTACTGGAACCCCTTGAAGTCTTTTCCTCTTCCATAAACAGGACGACTTTAGCTCCTGGGGAGCATGGTAGTGGAATGGTCATCAGGTGGATTGGTGCTGGATTGAAGTCTTCTTACTAACTGTGGGACTACAGACAAGTTTCTTAATCTCTCTATGCTTTCATTTTATGCAAGTAGAGATAATAATATACCGATCTAATAGGGTTGTTGCA
>NW_027773290.1:0-293 GCF_054177405.1 Leptonychotes weddellii | reverse complement strand
ATTAACATATAGTTTATTATTAGTTTCAGAGGTAGAATTTAGTGATTCATCAGTTGCATATAACACCCAGTGCTCATTCTATCAAATGCCCTCCTTTTTTTTTTTTTTTTTAAAGATTTTATTTATTTATTTGAGACAGAGAGAATGAGAGACAGAGAGCATGAGAGGGAGGAGGGTCAGAGGGAGAAGCAGACTCCCCACCGAGCAGGGAGCCCGATGCGGGACTCGATCCCGGGACTCCAGGATCATGACCTGAGCCGAAGGCAGTCGCTCAACCGACTGAGCCACCCAGG
>NW_027773289.1:0-293 GCF_054177405.1 Leptonychotes weddellii | reverse complement strand
CCCTCTCCCACTCCCCCTTGCTTGTGTTCCCTCTCTCACTGTGTCTCTCTCTGTCAAATAAATAAAATCTTTAAAAAAAAAAAAAAAGAATGCGTTGGTTCATTTGTTTCTGTTTGTATTAAATTTGGGGATTTTTGGGGCGCCTGGGTGGCTCAGTTGTTAGACGTCTAACTTCGGCTCAGGTCGTAGTCCCAGGGTCCTGGGATCCAGCCCCGCATCCGGCTCCCTGCTCCGCAGGAGGCCTGCTTCTCCCTCTTCCACTCCCCCTGCTTGTGTTCCCTCTCTCGCTCTCT
>NW_027773288.1:0-293 GCF_054177405.1 Leptonychotes weddellii | reverse complement strand
ATGTGTATTTTATCACAATAAAAAAGGAAACGAAAAGCAAATTACCTTCTCTGTGATTTGTGAAACCATTTTTGGTAAAAAAAAAAAAAAGACCAAAAGACCAAAACAAGAAGCCAAAAAACTATGTTTCTGTTAAAAATTTGATTTGAGAATAAAAACAATTTATATTTGCAAAGTAAAAGCGAAGTGCCAGACACATAATGAATAATAAATTATGGCCATTACATTTATTGGCAATTACATTTGTGATTGTCTTCACCTTACAATAACAGAAAAAATTTTACTTTGAACAG
>NW_027773287.1:0-293 GCF_054177405.1 Leptonychotes weddellii | reverse complement strand
AGACGCTTAACTGACTGAGCCACCCAGGCACCCCCCAACTGTTTTCTATTAAGCCAAACCCTAAAGAGATGTTTAAAAATTTAGAAACTGGGCGCCTGGGTGGCTCAGTTGGTTAAGCGACTGCCTTCGGCTCAGGTCATGATCCTGGGGTCCCGGGATCGAGTCCTGCATCGGGCTCCCTGCTCAGCAGGGAGTCTGCTTCTCCCTCTGACCCTCCCCCCTCTCATGCTCTCTCTCCCATTCTCTCTCTCAAATGAATAAATAAAATCTTTAAAAAAAAAAAACTGTTAAAA
>NW_027773286.1:0-293 GCF_054177405.1 Leptonychotes weddellii | reverse complement strand
ACTCTAACCTTTTGACAATCATGTCGGTGTGTGGCATTGTTCGGAAAAGACAATCATTAACCTAATAAATTGCTATTTCCAAATGAATCATTTAGCCAAAATTAACCAGAAAATATGTGAGCCCTGCTAGAGAATGTTTTTCCTATTTCCCATTTTTTTCCCCAAGATTAGTACATGTTAAAAATAAAAATAATATTAGCATTTCCTGAAATAAAATAAAATAGTAAACAGATCTTAACTTCCATAATTGTTTTCCTATCAATAGAGGTAAAGCACAGAAAATTATCTAATTT
>NW_027773285.1:0-293 GCF_054177405.1 Leptonychotes weddellii | reverse complement strand
GCTCACTCCTGGGTGCAAATTTATTAAATGGTCACAAGAATGCCCCCACACATTTTAAAAGCACTACTACTCTCCCTTCTCAGAAAAGCAAGTAAGTGGAAGGTGCACGAATTAACAATGCCTACCCCAAGAAGTGCCCTGGGTTATCATACATGTGTAGCTTACTAAATAATCCTGGTGCTTTAAGTAAAATGAGAAAGCCTCAGTCTCTTGCAGCCAAAAGAATTTAATAGAATGGGAAAATCATGTATTTTATCACTTTATCTTCTTACAAAGAAATAGATAATCAAATA
>NW_027773284.1:0-293 GCF_054177405.1 Leptonychotes weddellii | reverse complement strand
GTGCTCCGTGGTTCTATCACTTGCCAGAAGCGGCCGACGGAGGCCCCTCCCCCGCCGTCTATCCTCTCGAATATTGCCTCGGATTCACTTCTGCGCTCGTCCTACCTTCCACAAAGTGGTCGCTTTTCTGATGAGAGAGTTGTTGTTATTCTTTTCTTCGATCTCCTGTTGAGTTTGTAGGTGTTCAGAATGGTTTGATTTCTATCCAGCTGAATTCCTGAGAGGAGACGAAATCCAGGTCTCCTACTCCTCTGCCATCTTGCTCCGCCCCCCTCAATCCATTATATCTTCAA
>NW_027773283.1:0-293 GCF_054177405.1 Leptonychotes weddellii | reverse complement strand
GAGAGAACAAAATGCTAACAGGGTAACAATGACCCCAGAAAAATATACACTAAACAAATCAGAAGAGACCCAAAACCAGGGGGAAAAGGGAAATAAAAAAGAAAAAAGAAAAGAAAAGGAATATGATCAGGTTGGTGAATAGAACAGAGCCCCATACTAGATTTTTGGGTGTATTTTGGTCTGTTAGAAGAAATTGCCTCCCAAAATTTTAAAGAATGAAAAACTTATAGATATACAAAAATAAGGGTAAATACAATGAAGGGATGGAATATGACTGTGAAGATGAAAATTAA
>NW_027773282.1:0-3750 GCF_054177405.1 Leptonychotes weddellii | reverse complement strand
GTGTGTGTGTGTGTGTGTGTGTGTGTGTGTGTGTACGTACCACATCTTCTTTATCCATTCATCTGTTGATGGACATCTTGGCTCTTTCCATAGTTTGGCTATTGTGGACATTGCTGCTATAAACATTGAGGTGCACGTGCCCATTTGGATCACTACATTTGTATCTTGGGGTAAATACCCAGTAGTGCAATTGCTGGGTTATAGGGTAGCTCTATTTTCAACTTTTTGAGGAACCTCCATACTGTTCTCCAGAGTGGCTGCACCAGCTTGCATTCCCACCAACAGTATAAAAGGGTTCCCCTTTCACTGCATTCTGGCCAACATCTGTTGTTTCCTGAGTTAATTTTAGCTGTTCTGACCAGTGTGAGGTGGTATCTCATTGTGGTTTGAATTTGTATTTCCCTGATGCTGAGTGATATTGAGCGTTTTTTCATGTGTCTGTTGGCCATTTGTATGTCTTCCTTGTAGAAATATCTGTTCATGTCTTCTGCCCATTTCTTGACTGGATTTGTTGTTTTTTTGTTGAGTTTGATAAGTTCTTTATAGATTTTGGATACTACCACTTATCTGATAAGATATTGTAAATATCTTCTCTTATTCTGTAGGTTGCCTTTTAGTTTTGTTGACTGTTCCCTTTGCTATGCAAAAGCTTTTTATCTTGATGAAGTCTCAATAGTTCATTTTTGCCTTTGTTTCTCTTGCATTTGGAGATGTGTCTAGCAAGAAGTTGCCATGGCTGAGATTAAAGATGTTGCTGCCTGTGTTCTCCTCTAGGATTTTTGATAGATTCTTGTCTCACATTTAGGTCTTTCATCCATTTTGAGTCTATTTTTGTGTGTGGTGTAAGGAAGTGGTCCAGTTTCATTCTTCTGCATGTGACTGTCCAATTTTCCCAACACCATTTGTTGAAGAGACTGTCTTTTTTCCATTGGATATTCTTTCTTGCTTTGTCGAAGATTAGTTGACCAAAGAGTTGAGGGTCCATTTCTGGGTTTTCTATTATGTTCCATTGATCTATGTGTCTGTTTTTGTGCCAGTACCAGACTGTCTTGATGATTACAACTTTGTAATACAGCTTGAAGTTCAGAATTGTGATGCCTCCAACTTTGGTTTTCTTTTTTCAACATTCCTTTGGCTATTTGGGGTCTTTTCTGGTTCCATACAAATTTTAGGATTGTTTGTTCCAGCTCTGTGAAAAATGTTGATGGTATTTTGATAAGGATTGCTTTGGATGTGTAGTTTCCTTTGGGTAGCATAGACATTTTAACAATATTTATTCTTCCAATCCATGAACATGGAATATTTTTCCATTTCTTTGTGTCTTCCTCAGTTTCATTCATAAGTATTCTATAATTTTGAGAGTACAGATCTTTTACCTCTTTGGTTAGGTTTATTCATAGATATCTTATTGTTTTTGGTGCAATTGTAAATGGGATTGACTCCTTGATTTCTTCTGCCTCATTGTTAGTGTATAGAAATGCAACAGACTTCTGTTCATTGATTTTGCATCCTACAACTTTGCTAAATTCCTGTATAAATTTAGCAATTTTTTGATGGAGTCTGTTGGCTTTTCTACAGAGTGTCATGTCATCTGTGGAGAGTGAAAGTTTGACTTCTTCTTTGCCAATTTGGATGCTTTTTATTTCTTTTTGTTGTCTGATTGCTGAGGCCAGGACCTCCAGTACTATGTTGAACAACAGTGGTGAGAGTGGACATCGCTGCAGTGTTCCTGACCGTAGGGGTAAAGCTCTGTTTTTCCACTTTGACGATAATATTCACTATGGGTTTTCATATATGGCTTTTATGATATTGAGGTATCTTCCTTCTATACCTATACTGTGGAGGGTTTTTATCAAGGAAGGATGCTGCATTTTGTCAAATGCTTTTTTCTGCATCTATTGAGGGGATCATATGGTTCTTTTCCTTTCTTTTATTAAGGTGGTGTATCACACTGATTGATTTGTGGATGTTGAACCACCCTTGAAGCCCAGGAATAAATCCATGTCATGGTGAATAATCCTTTTAATGTACTGTTGGATCCTATTAGCTAGGATTATAGTGAGAATTTTTGCATCCATGTTCATCAGGGATATTGGTCTGTAATTCTACTTTTTAGTGGGTCCTTGTTTGGTTTTGGGATTAAGGTAATGCTGGCCTCATAGAACAAGTTTGGCTATTTTCCTTCCCTTTCTATTTTTTGAAACAGTTTCAGAGGAATAGATATTAATCCTTCTTTAAATGTTGGGTAGAATTACACTGGGAGGCCATCCAGCCCTGGACTTTTGTTTGTAGGTCAATTTTTGATTACTGATTCAATTTCTTTGCTGATTATGGGTCTGTTCAGTTTTGGTAGTTTGTATGTTTCTTTTTTTTTTTTTAAGGTTTTATTTATTTATTTGACAGAGAGAGACACAGCGATAGAGGGAACACAGCAGGGGGAGTGGGAGAGGGAGAAACAGGCTCTCCACGGAGCAGGGAACCCGATGCGGGGCTTGATTCCAGGACCCTGAAGGCAGACGCTTAATGACTGAGCTACCCAGGCGCCCCAGTTTGTATGTTTCTAGGAATGCATCCATTTCTTACAGATTGCCTAATTTGTTGACATATATTTTCTCATAATATTCTCTTATAATTATTTGTATTTCTTTGATGTTGGTTGTGATCTCTCCTTTTTCATTCATGATTTTATTTATTTGTGTCCTTTATCTTTTCTTTTTGAGAAGTCTGGGTAGGGGTTTATCAATCTTATTAATTCTTTCAAAAAACCAGCTCCTAGTTTCATTGATCTGTTCTATTTTTTGGATTTCTGTATCATTGATTTATGCTCTAATCTTTATTATTTCTCTTCTCCTGTTGGATTTAGGCTTTATTTGCTGTCCTTTTTCCAGCTCCTTTAGGTGTAAGGTTAGGTTGTATATTTGAGACTTTTCTTTTTTCTTGAGAAAGGCCTGTATTACTGTATAGTTCCCTCTTAGGACCAACTTTGCTGCAACAGTTCTGAACTGTCATGTTTTCATTTTCATTTGCTTCCATGTATTTTTTTAATTCTTCTTCAATTTCCTGGTTGACCCATTTGTTCTTTAGTAGGATGCTCTTTAACCTCTATGTGTTCCTTACATCTTTTTTGTTGTGGTTGACTTTAAGTTTTAAAGCATTGTAATCTGAAAATAAGCATGGTATAATCTCAGTCTTTTTGTACCTGTTGAGACCTGATTTGTAACCCAGTATGTGATCTATTCTGGAGAATGTTCCATGTGCACTCAAGAATAATTTGTATTCTGCTGCTTTAGGATGAAATCCCCTCAATATATCTGGTCCAGTGTGTCATTCAAAGCCCTTGTTTCCTTGTTGATCTTCTGCTTAGATGATTTGTCCATTGCTGTGAGTGGGGTGTTAAAGTCACCTACTATTATTGTATTATTTTCAATGAGTTTCTTTAATTTTGTTATTTATTGGTTTATATATTTGCCTGCTCCAAAGTTAGGGGCATAAATATTTACAATTGTTAGACATTTTTGTTGGATAGACACTTTTATTATGATATAGTATCCTTCTTCATCTCTTATTATAGTCTCTTTGGTCTAAATTCTAATTTGTCTGATATAAGGATTGCTATTCCAGCTTTATTTTGATGTCCATTAGCATGACAAATTGTTTTCCACCCCCTCATTTTCAATCTGGAGGTGTCCTTGAGTTGAAATGAGTTTCTGGTAAACAGCATACCCATGGGTCTTGTGGGGTTTTTTGTTT
>NW_027773281.1:0-293 GCF_054177405.1 Leptonychotes weddellii | reverse complement strand
AAGAATTGGGAATTTTTATTCATCACAAACCTTTTCTTGGAGAAACTCCAAAGAAGAAACTGTAGTGAACAAAGACACAAATCAATCATATAATGAAGTCTAAATAATGGTTGATAAACACTGTTTAATAAAATGATTCACAAGCTGAATCTAAAAATCCCAATGCCTGCAAGGTGTGAGACAGGAATGTTGATGTATAGATAATTAAAGCTATGCTAATATATTTTGCTTGTTTATAGAAAAAAATGTAGATACAGATTAATATTACACATCAATTTTTAAAATATGTATTA
>NW_027773280.1:0-293 GCF_054177405.1 Leptonychotes weddellii | reverse complement strand
GCTTTGAGCCCATCAAAACTCGCTTTCTTTAAATGTCACCTGAACTCCATCTGCCCTTCTCCCAAATCCTGTAACTCTTTTCTTTGTTTGGAGAGACACCATTTGTTCCTTCTGGTGTCTCTGGCGTGTGGTCTCCCTTCCTGCAAGGAGTCCATGGAGCTGGTGTGGCTGGGCTGCAGGCTTGCCCCCGGGGTCGTAGCGGATGGGGTTAGGATAATGGGACAATACACAGCGAAGATTTTACGGAGAGAACCGTGGGGAGCTGTGAACGTTGGTGAGCGTAAGAGCCGGCT
>NW_027773279.1:0-293 GCF_054177405.1 Leptonychotes weddellii | reverse complement strand
CAAGAAGTCCGAATCTTACTTTTCCTGTCCTGCCCACTGGGGTTGGGGAGACCAGGCCCCTCTCTAGGGGCCCATCGCCCCAGCCTTGTTCCCATGTTCCGTGTCCCGTGTCACCTCTGTCGCCCCGTGTTTGCGCTTGACCACGTTGCACTGTTTGCATGCGCCCGAGGCAGACTCTGTCAGGGGCTTGGAGTCCATTCGTGTGTCGCTGCCGCCCGCCCACCTGCCTCGTGAGATGGAATCATAATAAACCACATGAGGACACTGCTAAAAAATAAAAAAAATTAAAAAAA
>NW_027773278.1:0-293 GCF_054177405.1 Leptonychotes weddellii | reverse complement strand
CAACTTTTCATCCCAGGCTATATTCAATTGCTTAATAAATAAGCTTTTTCTCCGCCTGCATTTAACCAGAATTGACCTTCATTACCCCCACCCAAGTATTTAAAGTGAATCTCTGAACTGAATCACCTGCTTAATATAGATTTCAAGATAAGTAGCCTGATTTAGACTATTTCAAAATAAGGTGGCCTAATTGTACATTTAAGGTTTCTTTGAAGAAAATTAAAAATGAAATATAATGGAAAATTGATTGTTCTGCCTACAGATTCAAAATAAAGAACAAAATTAAAATACAA
>NW_027773277.1:0-293 GCF_054177405.1 Leptonychotes weddellii | reverse complement strand
GACGACAAACACCTTCCAGCTGCGGCCTGTGTTCTTCCCGCTGGTGCTTCTGGGGAGAGCGTCGGGGATATTTTCACACCTGCATCCTGGTCAACCCTGTAGGTGCCGGCTGTCTGATACAGAGCCACTTCTGGCCTGGGCCTCATGGACGGCTCTGCACTCACTCCAGCGAACTGTGAATGCGCGACGCCCATGGCGGGCCCTGCTGTCACCAGTCCCACCGCCTCAACATGCTTCTTTGAGACAAACAAAAGTGGCCCCCCACCCCCAGGTCACTGGCACCGACCTGGTAA
>NW_027773276.1:0-293 GCF_054177405.1 Leptonychotes weddellii | reverse complement strand
AGGAAAGAAGTAAAAGTCCCAAAGATGTGGTTAGACTTGGGGACTTATATACCATTTTAACACATGGAGATAATTGACTAGATGAAGGAAGGGGATCTGGGCTGATAAATTGTGGGAGGGTGACAGAAAATCATGGAAGATAAGGTTTGTTTATGCCGACTATCTTGGCGTTGGCCCTCCACCTCCTGTGACAAGAGTTTTCCTCATCCGGGGACAAGAGAGGGGGATATTTATTCCACCTTCGCAGAGGGAATTTCGTGCCTTGCTTTTAGGCAATTAAGGGGAGGGCAGAG
>NW_027773275.1:0-293 GCF_054177405.1 Leptonychotes weddellii | reverse complement strand
GGGTGGGGGCGGGGCTGGGGGCTGGGTCCTCAGTGGCAAGACAGCCTTGGTCACACCCTCAGGGGGCTCTCGCCCAGGGGAACCCCACGCTGCTCATGGTGCGGGGTCCCCGTCCCAGGAAAGGGCCCCTCCAGCCAGTGCCCTGGGGTCATCCCATCCCTTCCCAGTCCTGGGAGCCGCAGCCCCCCACTTCCCCATCGAGCCTCCATCCTCTCCTGCCCGGTCGGTCCAGCAGCCCTCCCCGTGGCCCCCAACACCACTCTCGCCTTCTGGTCCCTTCTCTAAGTGGCCCC
>NW_027773274.1:0-293 GCF_054177405.1 Leptonychotes weddellii | reverse complement strand
CCAATGCCAAATCCCCTTATCTTGTTCCACTTCTTTTATCCCATAGCACTTATCACCTCTAATGTATTATATTTCTTCTTTCTTCTTTTTATGCTTTATCTGTCTCCTCCTAGGAGAATAGAAGCTCTGTAAGGTCAGAGATCTTTGAATTGTTTGCTGGATTATTCCAAACCCCAAAACAGAACCCGATACAGAATAGACACTCGAAAAATATTTATTCAATGAGATGAGGTCAGGGAGAATTTGAGGAAAAGATGTGGCATGAGGTGGTTTAAGTTTTAACAGAGACATTG
>NW_027773273.1:0-293 GCF_054177405.1 Leptonychotes weddellii | reverse complement strand
TACGGATTGGGGGTTCCCGTGACCCCCTCCTCGGGGTTGATGATTTGCTAGGACGGCTCACAGAACTCAGGGAAACACTTTACTTTCTAGATTACCGGGTTATTAGAAAGGATGCAAGTGAACAGCCAGCTGAAGAGGTCCACGGGGCGAGGTCTGGGCAGGTGCCGAGCACAGGAGCTCCGAAGTGCGTGGCGCTCGGTGCGCCATCCCCGTGTGGACGTGTTCACCACCCGGAAACTCTCCACACCGCTCCACTTAGGAATTGTAGGGAGGTTCCGTTATGCAGGCGTGAG
>NW_027773272.1:0-293 GCF_054177405.1 Leptonychotes weddellii | reverse complement strand
AAAAAAAAAATGAAAAAATAAAAAATAAAACACGTTTCCTAATCAATCTGAGGCTTAAGAGAAATGCATGAGCTCACACAGATGAAAACACTCTTAAATGGGAAGTACAAGGTGGACAATTTTTGTGCTATTGAAAAAAAAGTAATGAATAAGTCCAGTTATTGTAGCAGGGTTTTGTTGTGTTTTGTTCTCTCTCTACTACTCTTCTGCAATCACCACCCACTTTCCCACTCTTATGGAGCTCAGGTCAGAGTGGGGGAAAAAGGCAAGAGGAAACATAATGATGTATTAAC
>NW_027773271.1:0-3750 GCF_054177405.1 Leptonychotes weddellii | reverse complement strand
CCTAAATGCTCCCATAAAACAGCACAGGGTTGCAAGATTGGATAAAA
Organism: Leptonychotes weddellii; assembly: GCF_054177405.1. Classification (NCBI taxonomy): domain Eukaryota; kingdom Metazoa; phylum Chordata; class Mammalia; order Carnivora; family Phocidae; genus Leptonychotes; species Leptonychotes weddellii. The sequence continues at coordinate 3,703 of NW_027773271.1, read as the reverse complement.
AGACAGGACCCATCCATATGCTGTCTATAAGAGACTCATTTTGAACCTAAAGATACATCCAGACTGAAAGTGAAGGGATGGAGATCCATCTTCCATGTCAACAGACCTCAAAAGAAAGCTGGGGTAGCAATTCTTATATCAGACAAATTAGATTTTAAGCTAAAGACTGTAGTTAGAGACACAGAAGGACACTATATCATTCTTAAAGGGTCTATCCAACAGGAAGATCTAACAATTGTGAATATCTATGCCTCCAACATGGGAGCAGCCATCTACATAAGCCAACTGTTAACCAAAATAAAGGGTCATATTGATAACAATACATTAATTTCAGGAGACCTCAGTACTCCAATCTCAGCAATAGACAGATCATCTAAGCAGAAAATCAACAAAGACACAAGAGTTGTTTTTTTTTTTTTATTTGACAGAGATAGAGGGGGAGAGAGTGCACAAGTAGGGGGAATGGGACGGGGAGAAGCAGGGTCCCTGCTGAGCAGGGAGCGCCTTGTGGGACTCGATCCTAGGACCCTGGGATCATGACCTGAGCTGAAGGCATACGTTTAACCAACTGAGCCACCCAGGTGCCCCAAGAAACAAGAGTTTTGAATGACACACTGGACCAGATGGACCTCATAGATATACATAGAACATTCCACCCTAAAACAACAGAATACTCATGCTTCTCAAGCACACATAGAACTTTCTCCAGAATAGATCACATACTGGGTCACAAGTCAGGTCTCAACTGATACCAAAAGATTGAGATTATACTTACATATTCTCAGACTATAATGCTTTAAAGCTGGAACTAAATCACAAGAAAAAAAATTGGAAGAAATTCAAACACTTGGAAGCTAAAGACCACACTGCTCAAGAATGTTTGGGTCAACCAGGAAATCAAAGAAGAACTTAAACAATTCATGGAAACCAAAGAGAATGAAAACACATCGGTCCAAAACCTGTGGGATATGGCAAAGGTGGTCCTAAGGGGGAAATACATAGCCATCCAAGCCTCACTCAAAAAAAAAAAAGAAAGAAAAATCCCAAATTCACGAACTAACTTTGCACCTTAAAGAACTAGAGAAAAAGCAACAAAAGATGCCTAAGCCATGCATTAGAAGATAAATAATTAAGATTAGAGCAGAGATCAATGAATTAGAAACAAGAAATGCAGTAGATCAGATCAATGAAACCAGAAGCTGGTTCTTTGAAAGAATTAATAAGATCAATAAACCACTGGCCAGACTTATCCAAAAGAAAAGAGAAATGACCCAAATTAATAAAATTATGAATGAAAGGGGAGACATCACAACTAACACCAAGGAAATGGAAACAATTATTAGAAATTATTATCAACAATTATATGCCAATAAATTAAGCAACCTGGAAGAAATGGATGCCTTCCTGGAAACCTATTAACTATCAAGACTGAAACAGGAAGAAATTGACAACCTGAATAGTCCAATAACCAATAATGATTGAAGCAGTGATCAAAAACCTCCCAAAAAACAAGAGTCCAGGGCCTGATGGAATCCCTGGGGAATTCTACCACACAATCAAAAAAGAAATAATACCTATTCTCCTGAAGCTGTTTCAAAAAATAGAAACAGAAGGAAAGCTTCCAGACTCATTCTATGAGGCCAGCATTACCCTAATTTCTAAACCAAGCAAAGACCCCATCAAAAAGAATTTCAGACCAATATCCTTGATGAATATGGATTCCAAAATTATTAACAAAATCCTAGCTAAGAGGATCCAACAATACACTCAAAGGATCATCCACCATGACCAAGGGGGATTTATTCCTGGATGCAAGTGTGGTTCAACATTCGCAAATCAATTAATGTGATAGAACACATTAATAAGAGGAGAGGGAAGAACCATATGGTCCTCCAATTGATGCAGAAAAAGCATTTGACAAAATACATCATACTTTCCTGATTAAAACTCTTCAGAATATAGGGATAGAGGGAACATTCCTCAAGTTCATAAAACCCATCTAAAGGGGCGCCTGGGTGGCTCAGTTGGTTAAGCGACTGCCTTCGGCTCAGGTCACGATCCTGGAGTTCTGGGATCGAGTCCCGCATCGGGCTCCCTGCTCGACAGGGAGTCTGCTTCTCCCTCTGACCCTCCTCCCTCTCATGCTCTCTGTATCTCATTCTCTCTGTCTCAAATAAATAAATAAAATCTTTAAAAAATAAATAAATAAATAAATAAAAATAAAATAAAACCCATCTATGAAAACCCACAGTGAGTATCATCCTCAGTGGGGAAAAGCTGAGAGCCTTTCCCTTAAGATCAGGAACATGACAAGGATGCCCACTCTTGCCACTATTGTTCAACATAGTACTAGAAGTCCTAGCAACCACAATCAGACAAAAAAAGAAATAAAAGGTATTCAAATTGGCAAAGAAGAAGTCAAACTCTCTCTCTTCACAGATGACATGATACTTTATGTGGAAAATCCAAAAGACTCCACCCCCAAATTACTAGAACTCATACAGCAATTCAGTAATGTGGCAGGATACAAAATCAATGCACAGAAATCAGTTGCTTTCTTATACACTAACAAGGCAACTGTAGAAAGAGAAATGAGAGAAACAATTCCATTTACAATAGCACCAAAATCCATAAGATATCTCTGAATAAACCTAACCAAGAGGTAAAGGATCTATACTCTAGGAACTACAGAACACTCATGAAAGAAATTGAAGAAGACACAAAAAAGATGGAAAAATTTTCCACACTCATGGATTGGAAGAATAAACATTGTTAAAATGTCTATGCTACCCAGAGCAATCTATACCTTCAATGCCATCCCGATCAAAATTCCAATGACATTTTTCAAAGCACTAGAACAAACAATCTTAAAATTTGTATGGAATCAGAAAAGACCCCGAATCTCCAAGGAAATGTTCAAAAAGAAAAACAAAGCTGGGGGCATCACACTGCCTGATTTCAAGCTATATTACAAAGCAGTGATCACCAAGACAGCATGGTACTGGCACAAAAACAGACACATATAGACCAATGGAACAGAATAGAGAGCCCAGATATGAACCCTCAACTCTATGGTAAAATAATCTTCGACAAAGCAGGAAAAAATATGCAATGGAAAAAAGACAGTTCTTCAATAAATAGTGCTGGGAAAATTGGACAGCTATATACAGAAGAATGAAACTCGACCATTCTCTAACACCATACACAAAGATAAATTCAAAATGGATGAAAGACCTCAATGTGAGATAGGACCATCAAAATCCTAGAGGAGAACATAGGCAGTAATCTCTTCGACATCGACCACAACAAATTCTTTGAAGATACATTTCCAAAGGTTAGTGAAACAAAAGCAAAAATGAACTTTTGGGACTTCATCAAGATAAAAAGCTTCTGCACAGCAAAGGAAACAGTCAACAAAACAAAGAGGCAACCTGCAGAATGGGAGAAGATATTTGCAAATGACACTACAGACAAAGGGCTGATATACAAGATCTATAAAGAACTTCTCAAACTCAACACCCAAAAAACAAATAATCAAGTCAAAAAATGGGCAGAAGACATGAACAGACACTTCTCCAAAGAAGACATACAAATGACTAATAAACACATGAAAAAATGTTCATCATCATTAGCCATCAGGAAAATTCAAATCAAAACCACACTGAGATACCACCTTACACCAGTTAGAATGGCAAAAATTGAC
>NW_027773270.1:0-293 GCF_054177405.1 Leptonychotes weddellii | reverse complement strand
AAAATAAAAATAAAAAATTTTTAAAAAAACATATAACATTGACTGAAATAACAGACTCCATGAGGATAGGCGCTTTGTCTCTTTTCTCACACACAGCCTCCCTGACATAGCACGTGCTCAGTAGATATGTGAATGAAGGAAGGAATGTACACCAGTAATTCCACATGCCTTGCACTTTGCTGACTACTTTTACCTTCAGAAAATCTTCTAGCATCTGTGTATCAATTTAGATGTCCCACCTGAATGGGTCTCTTATATCCTCTAGACATCAACTTTAATCATAGAAAGCACGC
>NW_027773269.1:0-293 GCF_054177405.1 Leptonychotes weddellii | reverse complement strand
CAAAACCCACATGCGCTCCATAACCCCTTCCGCTGACACGCAGGCAAAGGGCTTGCCACAAATAATAGCTCACGGGTATAGGCCAGCACTTTTTGTGCCGTTGATCAAATCGCCAATGTGAGAATTCCACATCACGTTGTATAAACTTTGGCTCAGAGTTCTTACTGCAAAAGCTGGCTCAATATTGGTCAAGCTCATAGGAAGACAAGTGCCACCCACTGAACGCCACTAAAACCTTTCCAAAGGCCACCCATGCAAATCCACGACGCCAAATGCAGCCGCTCCCCGCGCAT
>NW_027773268.1:0-293 GCF_054177405.1 Leptonychotes weddellii | reverse complement strand
AAGACTAACCTGAAATCCAGGGATTTGCCCCAACTGGGATAGAAACCCAGCCCCACACGCTCTGAGAGCGGGACTGGGGCCATTGCCTGAACCGTTTGGGAATCAACAATATTGGTAAAGCCTGTCACCATGTCTCATTTGATGTATCTTGCTTCAAGCACTTTTGATTCCTACCCATCCCTTTGAGCCTTTTGGTTTTAACGTCCCGTTTCTGACACCTGCTGCGGGCTCTCGGTGAGTGACACATTCTGGGCAGGAACGTCTCCTCCTAAAGAATTGGTTCAGGTTGGGGG
>NW_027773267.1:0-293 GCF_054177405.1 Leptonychotes weddellii | reverse complement strand
AAAAAGTATAAAGACCTGAAAAGTATAAAATATTACAGAGAAAAATTAAAATATATAGAAAAATTTAAAAAAATATATATTATGTTCATGAACCAACTCACTGTAGTGTACGTATCTGACAATAAGCTTTTTTGATTGTAATGTAAGTGAATGACATTAAGCTTTTGATTATTGAGGCAACCATTTCTTTTTTTTTTTTAAAGATTTTATTTATTTATTTGAGACAGAGAGAATGAGATAGAGAGAGCATGAGAGGGAGGAGGGTCAGAGGGAGAAGCAGACTCCCTGCCGAG
>NW_027773266.1:0-293 GCF_054177405.1 Leptonychotes weddellii | reverse complement strand
TTTCACAGTTCTTTTCCAAAAGAAGCATTATAGGTACTTCAAACCTCATGTATCCGTCACATAACTCATCTCTATCTCCAAAATCCACACCACACCCTGTGCAATTAGTCTTCCAGGTCCTCTCAAAAGTTTGGCAGCATCTTTAATCCCTTCAATCCCTGTTCAAGTCAGTGTAATTATCTGCAAGGTCTATTTCGCATGTATAGTATAATTGCATGTGCATGCACGCGCAGGCTCACGCACCCACAAGCTACAGTTTTTCAAGTATAGAGCGTGGTGCATTCTCCCTGCTT
>NW_027773265.1:0-293 GCF_054177405.1 Leptonychotes weddellii | reverse complement strand
TAATAGTATGATGAATATTTTATTTTTATTAGATTTCACGGATTTGTCTTTTTGGATATCTTAAGGGGATTCAGGATTACTATAATGAAGGGTACAGTTCTTCTAGTCAAAAATTAAAGCACAAAAAAAAATAATGAATTTCCACTTGAACTAAAAACAAAACAAAGAAAGAAACTGGTGAGACTCAAGGACAGTTAAGATTACACTGTCTGGGGAAAGGTGGATTGGAGAATTGATTTTAGGTCTGGATTTCTGAAGGGTGGCTTCCTTCAAATCTCAATTTACCACCGCCC
>NW_027773264.1:0-293 GCF_054177405.1 Leptonychotes weddellii | reverse complement strand
GTCCACGCACAATGCAGAATTCCAGTCCGGAGTCGCAAGCTCTGCGTTAGCGCCAAGGCCTGCCTCTGTCCTGTTCACGTCACATCTGCCGCACCTGTTCCAACACCAAGACAGAGTTTCAAAGTTATGTGCATGTGCTGATCCCGTGAAGGGTTCTGGGTCCTTCCCCGAGCACCCGAGTCCACAGCGCAGAGGTGAGCGGCGCAGGGATGTGCCCACATGGCAGATGGCAGCCTACTCACCAGATGGGAACGGCCAGCACAAAAAAAGAAAGGCGAGCCAGGGCCCGCACG
>NW_027773263.1:0-293 GCF_054177405.1 Leptonychotes weddellii | reverse complement strand
CCACTTAAAACTCAAATAAATGCACATAGAGCATTACATGCATACATTCTATATACTTCATTTACTTACATAAGGTAATAAATGTAATTCTAAGTCATTTCTTGTTCCATCTTTTAAGAATTTATATGCCTCATTTTATTAATGTGTTTCTTTTACTGCAAGCAGCCTGAGGCAAGATTACAACACCCTTTTCCTGGTACATAGCTTAGCAAAAATTTAATTTATATATAAGTGTTGAGAGATTCTGAGAAGGAGGAAAAATAAAACTAAAATGAGAAGAACAAACAGAAATT
>NW_027773262.1:0-293 GCF_054177405.1 Leptonychotes weddellii | reverse complement strand
TCTCACGGGGGAGGGAGCTGTGCAACCACGTCACGCCCTCTACACCGTGCTTTATGTTTTTGCAAGGCGAATTTGCAGATCTTCCTTCACTTTAATGCTTCCAGGTATGATTATCCTTCCTTTTTGGATGATGGAACAGAGGCCCAGGGAGATGAGGTGACTCATTCAGCGTCACTCAACAAGTCTGGGGTCCTGGGGATTTACTCTTGATGAGGCATTCGTTTGATGTGTTAAATGACCAGCCTTCAGCGTGGACTTGTGGAACCACCCCACCATCCTTCTCTGTCATCGTG
>NW_027773261.1:0-293 GCF_054177405.1 Leptonychotes weddellii | reverse complement strand
GTCAGGATTGTAGCCAAGGGAAAACCAGTGTTTGAGGTGCAGAGCAAAAGAGAATCCATATGCCCCTATTCAGTTATATTGATATTGACCCTTTTGTGCGCTTATGGTGTTAGCAGTGAATACAGATCACTGAGACTGGCCAGACCTTCTTAGAACATCTAGAAACTGTATAGTCAGAAAGCTTCATTGTATGGCAAATCAGCTGGACAGTGCACTATCAAAAGACATTTACTCAAGATAATGTTCTTTAGGTGTCAACTATTTACGGACCATTCACAATTGATGTAGCTCCA
>NW_027773260.1:0-3751 GCF_054177405.1 Leptonychotes weddellii | reverse complement strand
CCATTTCAGTGAGGGGGGTGTTAAAGTCCCCCACTATTACTGTATTGTTGTCAATGTGTTTCTTTGCTTTTGTTATTAATTGACTTATATAAGTGGCTGCTCCCATGTTAGGGGCATAGATATTTACAATTGTCAGATCTTCTGGTTGGATAGACCCTTTAAGTGTCCTTCCTCATCTCTTATTATAGTCTCTGGTTGGCATCAACTCTCTGATTAGCTTCAAGAAGCTTCAAGAAGACTTGAGACAGAAGTTGTCAACACTTTATCTTTGGCATCTAAGTGGCTTGAAAAATGATCATAATTTAGTCAAAAGACATAATCTTGTCTGGTTACACTTGAGGAAGATCATGTTTAACTAAAGAACACATACTGTTTTCCTCTCCTGTTTAAACAGTGTTCAAAAACATCATGAGAATGATGAATAACTTTTTACTAACCTTTATGCCTATAATTTAAAGAAGTAATTCTGCAAAAATTAAGAGGGCAAAACAGTAATTTTCTCAGAGAATTTAAAATATTTAGGAATCTGCAGCCAATAATAATTTAGTTCACAAAAGCAGAGCAATTGAAGCCATTTCCAGCCACCAACACAAACAGAAAGCAAAATCTTGTAATTCTTTTGTTTAAAGACAACTGAATTTAAATAAATAAAATAAAGTTTAAGGAAATGAACAAAAACAAACAAAAAAGACAGTTATTTAAAACTGTTTTTACTTGTAGTTTTTCTTGAATCTTTTAATTACTGCTAGAAAATATTGTCAAGGTTGGAAAGTCCCTTTAATCAAATTTTAGCATATTAAATTTTGACATCTAGAAATATAGCAATCATCTATTTTTAAGTTTAGAATAAGGCGTTGGGAATTAATGAATCCCTTAATTTTCTTACCTACGGAACTGTGAATGCTCTTATCTAATTCACAAACATTTGATTAAAGACAAATGTCTTTATGGCAGTGGACCAAACTATATAGTAGATCAATTTTCTATTAGATATTAATAAGTATTTCTTGGAAAATAGTTCTGTGGTCATACAATTTGAGGAAAAATCAGAATCAAGGTTAATGAATGCCTGCAGGACTTCTCAGCACTGTATATTTGCTGATTTGCATTCTGATACTCCAAGGGATGTTCATAGCATCCAGCATGTCCTATATGTGTTTGAACACAGAAACCTTTCTGTAAGCAATATCTAGTGATATCTGTTGAGAAACTTGTGTTACATGCAATATAATTTGGAAACTGCTACTGTGAGGTTTTATAGAATATATAGTATAAAAATCAGTATATCATAATAGCTGTTGCTATTAATTCCTCTAAATATTTATTGAGGATGTTCCCTTTTAGGCACCATGCTGAATGGCTCTGTAACTAGAATTCTTTTCTTTTTTTTTTTTTTTAAAGATTTTATTTATTTATTTGAGAGAGAGAATGAGATAGAGACAGAGAGAGCATGAGAAGGGGGAGGGTCAGAGGGAGAAGCAGACTCCCTGCTGAGCAGGGAGCCCGATGCGGGACTCGATCCTGGGACTCCAGGATCATGACCTGAGCTGAAGGCAGTCACTTAACCAACTGAGCCACTCAGGCACCCTAGAATTCTTTTCTAGTTCATCTTTACAGTATGGCTTAGATCCAGTGCTTCATGTACGAACGCAAATAAATATGACCACGTAAAGCAATCTCATGCCATATGAAAGGGGGTATTTTATGTTTGATTGTTTAATTAAAAAGACAGTTCACTGGTCTTAACTCCTTATTTACCATTGTACTTGTGGCTAATAAAGTGTGAGTTCCTTCCTTTCATATTAATACATTTTGATTATTGTGACTTTTAAAACTTGATACAGAAAAGTTTAGTCTCTAGACAAGGTTTAACACAGGAGTTTTCTGTTGCTTAACTTGTTTCTCATTTCTTCCATGTTTCTTTTATGTGAGTGTCATTTTACTAGAAATGCAGTCATGTAAAAAAATTACATGATCTCTATTTTGGGAATCAGTTCACCTCTGAATCACATAGTGATTTCTGTGATCTGCAAAGATTTTTTTATGTGTTCAAAATGAAGGATACTGTTGATGTTATAATAGTATGACACAAAGGCTGCAAGGAAGAGGAGTGTACAACTTGATTTTAAGACAGTTTACTTTGAGGATTGTGATACAAAGGCATAATCTTTCTAAGACAGGAATGTACATCACCTGTCAGAATGAACTAGAAATTACAGGTTTGCCTTATTGGGATATAACATGAGCTCAGGTGACCCCTGTCCTCATTGTTCATCTATCTCTGACACTTTCCATTAAGAAGACATGATTGGGTCAGTTTTCTGTGATCCAGTATGGAACACCTCTGATAAACAAGATTTCAAATCAAGATATCTCAGAAAGGCAATTGGCCCCCTAGTGCCCTGACTTCCCTTTGGCTTGTGCACAAATTCAGCCCATGACCAGTCAGCAGGGGAGAGCCCCTAGGATAGTTTCTCTGCTCACATTCAGCAGGATCCAGGCAGAGCTGCTCTACAAAAAGCTTTTTACATGGTAACTTTTTTCTCAGAGTGGCAATGTTCTAGATACTTGGAGATTTCATGGACTGTCAAGTACACTCATGTCAAAGTAATGTAGGTGAGAGATTCTTCTGACAACTTATGGAAAGTAATGTTTTAATCTAAAGCTCTGCATTTGTGGGAAGCATGATTGACAAGTCTAGATTAAAACCTTTTAGTTTATATGGTTACTTTTTGCTGGTTTTTGTAATTTGCTGAGTGTGCCCTCATAAATATGTCCTCATAAATTAGTACCTGCATCTAGAAAACATATATCTTGGATATGTATCTTAACTAAATGGCAAATTACATATATGGCCATTTAAATTTGCTATAACTAGTAATGGAATATTTAAAAATAAATGAATGAAATAAGCATGTATTTGTCTTGAAATTAGTGGTTCTTAACATTGTTTTATTCCTCATTACCATACCATGACCCACCACATTCTCATCTCAACACACTCTGCTTCCGGAGTGAGGGTCATTGACATCAGTCTTCATGGGTGACAGTGGACAAAGTTTGAAAATCTATTGTTGAACCTTTTTTAGGATGGAGTTGACATATCTGACATAATCAAGACCAATGGCTGTTAGGCTTAAGCTAGGAATCATAAAAATAGATTATATGCTTGAAATAAACATTTTATTTAATAAAACATACAAGTACATTGATTTATTAATCTTTTTATGTAGGCCCAAGACCTTTTGCCTTAAATATTGGTTTCTGTATTGAGGTTTTAAGTCATTTTTGCAAAAACTTCATTTTTTGTTTTTTTTATAGATTGATTTATTTGAGAGAGAAAATGAGAGAGTGAGCAAGCATGAGCAGGAGGAGCAGAGAGAGAGGGAGAGAGAGTCTCAAGCCAACTCTGAGCTAAGCGCGGAGACAGACATGGGGCCAGATCCCATGACCTCAAGATCACGACCTGAGCCAAAACCAAGAGTCGGATGTTTAACTGACTGAGCCACTCAGGCACCCCAAAACTCTATTCTTAATGCATCATTTACAGTTTCTGGTTTCACTTTCATTACAATGGAATAAAACATAAATGTGTTACTCTTTTAGCCGTATGATCCAGCAATCCCACTTCTGGGATTTTAAGGAATTTAAATTGGAGTCTTGCAGAGATACTTGCACTCTCATGTTAATTGCAGCATTAATCCCAGTCACCATACTTGGAAAAAACCTAAATGTCCATCACCAGATGAAT
>NW_027773259.1:0-13889 GCF_054177405.1 Leptonychotes weddellii | reverse complement strand
TTTTTTTTTTTAAGATTTTATTTATTTATTTGAGAGAGAGAGAATGAGAGACAGAGAGCATGAGAGGGAGGAGGGTCAGAGGGAGAAGCAGACTCCCTGCCGAGCAGGGAGCCCGATGCGGGACTCGATCCCGGGACTCCAGGATCATGACCTGAGCCGAAGGCAGTCGCTTAACCAACTGAGCCACCCAGGCGCCCAAGAACCTCATTTTTTAATGAAAGATTTTTTAAAGCTCATGGTTATATATTAAGTATGCACAAACTTCCTCCTTGTTGACTGTGTTGCATATGTAATTGTGTGTGGGCTCATGAAAGAGGAAGAAAAGGTAAATCAGTCTGTTGTGTCTTTCTGTTAACTTATATACATACTCAGTTCTGCCCTGAGACCTGGGCAGGAGGGGCCCTTGCCCTAGGCCCCATGCCCACTTTGCCCTCCTCTGGCCATGCCTCTCCCATAGTCCAGGGGCCAGGTTAGCAGCCATATCCTTTTATAAGCCCGAATTCCCTGCTAAATGGCCCTGAGCCTCTCTTCAGGGCCCGTGGGGGTCTCTTCCAGGGGTTCATTCCTCTGAGAGCTACACTAAACGTCCAGGGGCTCAGGAATTCATACCTGGCTTTCCAGGTCTTTACGGAGGTATATTGAATATATCCTTTATATATTTCAATATGACTTACAGGCCTCTGTTTCACTCAGCTTATGCTGTGGAACAAACTACCCTCAAATCTTAGAGGCTTGAAGCATGAGTGGTTTAATATTTCTTATTCTGTGGGTTCATTGGGGGTTCCTCTGCTGCTCTTGCCTAGGCTCATTTATACAGCTGCATTCAGCCGGAGGGTCATCTGACCTGGAAGGTCCATGATGGCTTCAGTCACATGTCTGGCACTTGGTGCTGACTGGCTTATTTTCCATGTGGCCTCGCCTCCTCCAGGAGGCTTCTTCAAAGGTCTGTCTTAGGGCTCCAATCAAAGGGAGTTACTATGGAAGGTACAAGGGCCTTTTAAGGCCTAGTTTTGAAACTCAAGAAAAGTTGCTCTGCTATATTCTGTTAGAGCAAATCGCAAGGACAACCCAGATTCAAGGCAGGGAAAATAGATCCTATTGCTTGATGGGCTGAGTTGCAAAATCACCTTGCAGAAGGATGAGCAGGATAGAAGGAAAGGTTGCACTCCTCCTTGCAGACAGTTTACCGTAGACTCCATTTGTATTCCTATCCCATGCGGCGCAGATGTCAGAGGCAGTCCTGCGAAAACCATTCACACGAATCCCACTCAATCTGAATACAGTAATGTAATATAGTGAAGTTGATTCAGGGAGTCATTTGAGAGGAAAAGTAAAAGCCAAGGCTTGGGAACTGGTTGATAGGAAATGGTTGTTTAATTTGGAAGAGAACAGTACATAGTGTTCAGTGCTTGTCATTAATCCTATGATTTTCTTTTTAAATAGCTGCTGCCATCTTGAGTAAGGTAAATTTCTCTGTGGACCCTTGTGATAATTTCTTCCGGTTTGCTTGTGATGGCTGGATAAACAGTAATCCGATTCCTGAAGATATGCCAAGCTATGGGGTTTACCCTTGGCTGAGACATAACGTTGACCTCAAGTTGAAGGGTAAGTTTCTACTGGGGGTTGGTGACGCACTTTACAGAGAGCAGTACTTGACCGAAAAAACACAGTTTTGGATTTGAAGCATGCCTGCTTACTTTTTAACTATATTAAAGTCATTTCCAAGATTTTTTAAAATGGAAGATTGAAAGGAAAATAGTGGGATTTCAGTCTCCCAGATCTCGAATATAAGCCTAGCAGAGGTTTCATTATGTTTGCATTTGCTAATAGTAAATTCTGCTGAAGGATAACGAGCATTTCCTTGAGATTGGTAACAAAGGAATAGTTAATGAAAGTTATTTTATATAAATATACTTATTCTGTTCAGAGCAAACCTCATCACATGCTTATTTACATCCTGGATTTTCATGGCTACAAAATGTACTTAACACCGCATTGTCTCTTGAGAACTCTGGATGACCTTGTGTTTGTCATATTGTTCCTGTTAACTTCTGACTTGGCTCTGGGGGGGACTTTTTTTTTCTCCCATGGCCTCTGTAGTAATGACAGGCTCACACACACATACTCACATACGCGTATGGACACATACATGTGTGTGTGCATACACACTTCAAAACTTGGAAGAGTCTTTTACTAGAGGCACTTCTGTTCGCATTAGATCTATTTTTACTGAGCTATTGGAGGAAGGCACTTCAGGATGGAAGTAGGGAGATGGTAAGGCCAGATAAGGTAACTGTTTTGGGAAGGCAAAAATGTGTGTTTCAGGGCGCCTGAGTGGCTCAGTTGGTGAAGCATCTGCCTTCGGCTCAGGTCATGATCCCAGGGTCCTGGGTTCAAGCCCTGCATTGAGCCCCACATCAGGCTCCCTGCTCCTCGGGAGCCTGCTTCTCCCTCTCCCTCTGCTGCTCCCCCTGCTTGTGCGCGCTCTCTCTCTCAAATAAATAAATTAAAAAAATCTTTTAGAAAAGGAAGGTGTTTTCTTTTTTTGATAACTGAGTTATGCCACATAACATCTAGAAAGAATTTTTTTATTTCTTTATTTTTAACTCTTTGGTTGTAAACAACACAAGTTTATCATCCTAAAATTCTGGAGGTTGGAAGTCTAAATGAGTTGGCAGGGCTTCCAGGGGCTCGAGGGGAGAATACATGCCCTTGGCTTTTCCAGCTCCTGCAAGCGCCTTTATTCCTTGGCTTATGGCCCCTGCCACATCTTTAGATCTCTCTCCACGCTGACCTCTGACTTCCCTCCTCACATCTCCTCTCTCTTTCTCTTATGAAAAGACTCTTCTACTTATGGAGGTAGGGCCCCGCTCTATGACCTGATCACTCTATACCTCAAGATCCTTAACTGAATCCCACCTGCAAGGTGCCTTTGCCATGTAGGGACGCACAGGCACAGGTCTGGGCATGGGGATGAGGACATCCTTGGGCAGGGAGAGCGTGCTCATCTAGCACAAGAAGCTTCCTGCTCTCTCCGTTAGTGTGAGGTAGTACTGTGCTGTAGCCTGAGGTTTAGAGCATTGCATTTGCCGAACTCGGCCATCTAAAGCTTTTCTTTTTCATCCAGTGTATAAAATAATAGGATCTAGAGCTTTTAGAAAACCTAATCTTTCCAAGAAACTTTCGGATCAAATGTGAAGTGAAAAAGGTATGTTTTCTCTGTTCCATCATCGAATTTTTTTTTTTTTTCCTGTGTTTTGGATATTTGAGACTTTTGAACTCCAGAATTTCTGAGAAGTTAGAAGAATCCATCATTTTTCTTTCTACTCCATCTCCATTTTCCCAAGATTTTAAGTACATGAAAATTAAGTGTCTCAATTTATATGTTTTAACAACTGTAACTATTGGCACAGTGATTAGATACCTATTGCCAGTTGTAAGGAAAAATGTGCTTAAGCTTCACAACTTATCCATAACTTTTCACAATATAAATCATATGGACTTAAATTTTCTAGGAGGACTTAAAAGTTTCATAAATTAGAATAAGAATGTGCAATAATGTCAGTTTGTCCCTAACCCAACAGGGGAGGTTCCCATACTATAGAACGATAAGACCTTGAGAAATGAATTTAATAATTCTTTCCCTGTATCGTATTAACTCACATTGGTCCTTCACCTACCATTCTTGCCTATTTCCCGGTTTCCCTTCTTTGGCTTTTCTTCCTAGATAGATGTGTGCACAGGTGCATGTATGTGCATACGCATAGTCTTGCCTGTAGAAATGTCACTGAAGGATAAGAAAAAGATAAGATTTGCAGATAGATGCTCCTTACACATTATTTGAGCCAGAAGATTTCTATCTTCAGGGCATGAAGCAGTTAGAACAATTTAAAGCACTTCCCAGTGATGTCTTAATGTGAAATGAAAATCAGTACCAATGTGCTTTTCTTTTTTTTTTTTTTAAAGATTTTATTTATTTGAGAGAGAGAATGAGAGACAGAGAGCATGAGAGGGAGGAGGGTCAGAGGGAGAAGCAGACTCCCTGCCGAGCAGGGAGCCCGATGCGGGACTCGATCCCGGAACTCCAGGATCATGACCTGAGCCGAAGGCAGTCGCTTAACCAACTGAGCCACCCAGGCGCCCCCCAATGTGCTTTTCTTGAAGAGGACACTGTGTATGAGATTCTTGAGCATTCGTAGAAATAAGACTAAATTGTTGAGCGGCACACAGGGTTTTTTGTTTGCTTGCTTGCTTTTAAAAATGAAAAATTTTACTTATAAGCTCAGTTGGGAAAGTACAAAGAAACAAAAATTAAATGCAAAAGGTAAGAACGTTGCTCATAAATTCACCCATAGAAATAACTGCTAATGGAGCAGTTGGGTATACATCTTTCCAGGGTTTTTTTTTCCCATTTGTGGGTACATATGCAAAACCTCATGTGCACACCCATCTATTTAAAAAACCTAGCTAAAATTAGGCATACCACTGTCATGTGCTTTAAAAATGATGTATTTCTCATAGACATGGATAATGTCTATATATATATATATATATATATATAAAACACTGTAATAAAGAGCCATGTGTATTCCAGAAACGGAGTTGTTGTATTGAAAGAGTTGTCACAGTTTAATTTTTGATGTATACATACAGCTGAATCGCCCTTCAGAAAGTTATTTCTAGGTTTTTATATATTTTCTTGCTGCTAAGTCTTCTCCATCAACTGGTTTTTTGTTGTTGTTGTTTTGTTTCTTTCTTTGTTTTTGGTGGTATAAAGTAGGGATCAGCAAACTATGGCCTGTGGGCCAAACCCAGTTCACTGCCTGTTCTTACAACTAAGTTTCATTGGGAGACTGTGCATCCGTTCACTTAGGCATTGTTCACGGCTGGCTGCTTTTGTGTTAGAGCGGCAGAGTCGAGGAGTTGCTACAGAGACCACATGGCCTACAATACTGACCCTCTGACCTGTAAGGAAAAAGTTTGCCAACTCCTGAAGCCGTTGTAAAGCTTTGATATATCTATATTGGATCTCGTTAGAATTGTCTTTTTTAAAAAGATTTTGAGAGCGAGCACAAGCAGGGGGAGCGGCAGAGGGAAAGGGGGAAGCAGAGTCCCCACTGAGCAAGGAGCCTGACACAGCACTTGATCCCAGGACCCCGGGATCATGACCTGAGCCGAAGGCAGACACTTTACTGACTGAGCCACCCAGGCACCCATAGAATGGTCTTATTAATTAATAGCTTTTTGGTGGCTTCTTTAGAATTTTTTAGAGCCTCCAGAATGGTGTTGAATAATAGCAATGACAATGGGTGTAATTTTCTTATGCCTAGCTTGGTTGGTAATGCCTCCGGTATTTCCCCTGCAACCCCTAAATATTTATTTTTCTTTGTTTTGAACGGGTATTCTTTATTGTGTTCTGTTACTCCTAGCTTGCAAAAAGAACTTCAATAATAAAACCAAAAAAAGTAAAAACAAGTCAAAAAGAACCTATGTCAAGTCCTGCCGCCCAGTGATAACCTTTTAATGCGAATATACATACCAAGTTATAGGTCAAAAAGGATCATATATTCTGTGTTTATAATCTTTTATTTTGACATGTTAACATCTTTTCATGTCAAAAATAGATCTTTACCATCCTTTGCCATGACTGCTTTGTATGGATATACTACCATTGATTCAATCAATTCCTATGTTGCCATTTAGATTATTTCCAGATTTTTTTCCCTCATTGTAAGGCACTCAGAGCATGAGCGTTGAAGCTGCAGACCTGCATTTGAATCCTGGTTTCCTTACATTTCTCCTCTGTGCCACTTTTGGCCACTCATTTCACCTACCTCAGTTTTCTTACCTTTCAAATGGGGATAAGAGAACCCATTTCGTAGGGCTTGTGGGGACTAGAGGAGATGACCTTTATAAATGATGCTTTATCCCAATCCAGTTCCTGGCATACAATAGGCCCTCAGTAAATATTTGTTGTCTCTGCCTCCATTTTGTCTCACCACCAGTTCTGAGGTTCATGAAGTAATGTCTACCAAATGCTTTAAGTTTTATTCTGGTCTTATTGTTTGTAAATATCATGTGCTTTCAAAAATATTGAATATTGTCTAGATATTTTTCCTCACCCTTGATAAAAAGTGAGAACATCCAAAAATAAAACCCAATACTACCAATCAAAAGAATACCATTTTCTTGTTGCTGATAGAGAACATACAGATACGGCTGTCCAATTTGTGAAATAAAATGGATTTGACAGACCTGGCTGATGAAAAATTTGCCCTCTATTGAAGTCAGCAACCTGGCTTCATGAATTTTTTCTTTAAATGGCATATAAGACTCCGATTCCTAGTTGGAAGATAAAATTATTCCTTATTCTCTCCAAAAAGCAGTTTTTTTTTTTTAAAGCAGGCTGAATATAGTCATGTGTTTGAATGTCTCAAAATTTCCTTCCTACAAAACCTCCCAAATTTGTCTTCATGTGACCATGAAGATGACACAGCATGTGTTGCTTATGAACGAGCAGATGAAAATTTTGCAAATGAGCACTTATGAAACATGAGGCAATAAGTGAGATAGAACACTTGTGTCAAACAGAAGACAGATGACTCAAGGTAGGGCCAGCTCATTTCTATTATGGAATAGCAATCTTTGCCAATATTTTGTAAAGAAATGCAGTATATTATTGTGTTCAAGCACAGACAGCACCAGCAGAACAATAAGATGAAGTAGGGTCTATGCATTAATGAGCAAAGAAAGATGATTATGATTCATAGATGGGTGATTTATTTGTAAATATCTGCTGGCTAAGATTCAAATGGTTCTCAGAATTAAATAAGCCCCCCCCCCAAATCTTGTTTTGCTATAATGATCCTAGCCAAATCATCTTTTGAAGATAGTGGAAAGCTGAAAACTTCAGCTCCTATAAAGTCATTTGATAATTAAGAAGTTGAGATGATTGAAGACCGTGAATTGTGTCATTTTCCTCATGCCATGAACATAGTGTGATGTACCAAACTGAGCTTTGACATCATTAAATTCTTTGAAACAGACATCAGATTAGAAAAAATATGAGGATACGGTGGAGAAGTGCTAGGGAGTGGCCAGCCATTGGGGTGGGGTGAGTTTCTTGGTGAAACTCAGCCCCAGTAAATCTCAGTGAGTCTGCTGTATAAATGGGGGGGAGGGTTGCTATTTATAGATTCCTGTTTTTGTGACCATGCTGGCTCTTTCTCATGTGGCCACACATGAAGCAGCAAGTTGCCAAATTACACATGTGTCGTCATAGGTCCCGCATGCACAGAGAGGTGCCGTGTGAAGATTTGGGCCGGTATAGAAGACTTTTTTTTTTTTTAAAGATTTTATTCATTTATTTGACACAGAGAGCACAAGCAGGGGGAGCAGCAGAGGGAGAGGGAGAAGCAGGCTCTCCGCTGAGCAGGGAGCCTGACATGGGGCTCGATCCCAGGATGCTGGGATGATGACCTGAGCTCAAGGCAGACACTTAACTGACTGAGCCACCCAGGCACCCCTAGAAGACATTTAGAATGTGAAATGAAATGATTTTACCTGAAAAGTCTTTTGTTGTTGTTTGCATTTTTCCTAATCCCAGAACACCATCTGAGCGTGGGGAGGGGAGGGGGTGTATAGAGTGTGAAGAAAGGGAAAGAAGTTGTCAGATTGAAAAAGTTTAGCAATTTCCTGTTAGGAAACACCCCCTTCAAATATACACATGAATTTCTTCCTGAAGCCTCTTTGAAAAATATATATATGTAGCTCTAGAATATGTTTTTCTAAATAGCTGAAGGAAGTGAAGAGGCCATGAGAACGGCCATCATGTGTAAAAGCTGTGTTCCAGTAGTTCTGATAGTTAGGATTTTAGGCTTGCTTCTTGTGTGTCCCTTTCTACCCTCCATGCATGTCCTTGTCTTTTTAACTTTTCTGCCCCAAGCATTCGATTTTAAGATCTGATCTTTCTCCCTGTGGCTTTTACGTAGCTCTTCTGTTATAGGGGTTAAATTACAAATAAGTTGGGTATACTTGACAAGAACCAGATCTATTCATTAGATTCATTCTGGGTTGTGTGCGCTTTAATTTGGGGAAAATATTTTCACTTCAAATAGATTGAAATGTACAGCATTTTGCCTGTGTTAATTAATCTGTGAACTCAAGACTATTGACTCGACATTTACTTTTTTCTTGGCACCAGTTGCTTTCAGCCACAAGTAACAGAAATCCCAACTCCACCTGACTTAAAAATAGAGAAGATTTTCTGGTTCATGTAACCAAAATGTCTAGTAGTAATGTGGACTTCAGGTAAGGATTGATGCAGCAGCTGAACCATGTCATTAAAGATCGCATTTCTTTATTTCTCTGTGCTTTGACATTCACTGTCTCATGATTTTTGCTAAGTCTATTTGGTCATAAGATTCTTGCCAATAGCAACCAGAATTTATACTTCCTCATTCACATCTAGCAAGAGGCATTGTGTTAGACACAGGAGGATACAGAAGTGCTGAGATTAATAAGGCCCTCAAGACTACCCACGTGGAACTTAAAAATCTGCCCATCACAAAATGTTTCAGTAAGTACTGTAATCAGGAGTCTAGAGGTGCACTGTTCAATACGGTAGCCACTAGCCACTTGTGGCTTTTTTTTTTTTTTTTTTTTTTTTTAAGATCTATATAGTTGAGAGAGAAAGAACATGCAAGCGGTGGGGAGGGGCAGAGGGAGAGGGAGAGAAAAACTCAAGCAGACTCTGTGCTGAGCATGGAGCCTAATGTGGGACTCGATCTCACAACCCTGAGATCAGACTGGAGCCAAAACCAAGAGTTGAATGCTTTAGCCGACTCTGCCATCCAGGTGCCCCCCACTTGGGGCTTTTGAGTACTTGAAGTATGGCTAGCTGGAATTGAAATGTGGTATAAATAAAAAATACCCACCAAATTTCAAAGACTTCATTTTAAAAAACATGTAAAGTATCTCACCAAGAAATTGATGATTTCCTCAATTACATATTGAAATGATAATATTTTAAGATCTATTTGGTTAAAATATATTAACCTCACCTGTTTCATTTTTCTTATTTTTAAATGTACAAGGAAATGAACAATGACCTATATGGCTCAGATAATGTTCCTATCAGTGCTGCGCTAGAGCCCTGAATAGGCCTTTGGAAAGGTGAGCTCTCTGGGAATAAATTCAAGTTTACGTTAGTGATAGAGTTCAGCAACAGAGAAGGGGCAGAGGGTACCTTTATTAAAAATAGTTCTCTACTCCCATCTGCAGTCCCTTTCTATCCTATTACCCTACTAGTGTTCTTTGTGGCACTTATAACCATTT
Source organism: Leptonychotes weddellii (assembly GCF_054177405.1). NCBI lineage: Eukaryota > Metazoa > Chordata > Mammalia > Carnivora > Phocidae > Leptonychotes > Leptonychotes weddellii. The sequence continues at coordinate 4,553 of NW_027773259.1, read as the reverse complement.
GAATTAACTTGTTTGTATATTTGCTCACCGTTTTTCTTAACTCTGTGTGCCATTTTGGGCTTCACTGTGACTCAGCACCCAGCATCGTGCCTGGCACATAGTTGGTGCTTACTAATGCTTGTTAGAGAAGAGAAAGACTGTGCCCTGGGTGAGCGGCTCGGTGCAGTGGTGGGGGTGGCTGGCTGACTCAATGGAGAGGGGTGGCTTTCTCTTCTCTTCTTTCTCCCCCTCCCTCCGTGCCTAGGGCCTGACATACTGTTCCAGAAGAATCCTGAGATGCAGCCAGAGCTTGCCCCTGATGGGAGGGGAAGAGGGTAATTGTCAGTTGTTCTTCAGGGCAGGGGAATGGACAGTGAGACAGGCTATAGCCCTTCCTGGGGCTCCAAGACTCCCTGGTGGTGTGGTCTTGTGTAAGTTACAGTAAGGAAAAGGAAGACTCCCAGGACGGCATTCACATTTGGGTCTGAAAAGCAATTGGGATTCTGCCACTTACTGGCTCTGTGACTGAGGCTGAGTTTCTTATCTGGTGATACTGTTGGATTAATTCAATGAGGTGCATCAAACGTCTTCTACACAGAAGTCAATAAATAACATCTGTTATTGTTAATTTCACGAGGATTAAATTAACATTTTGAAAGCACTTGGCACGTAGTAGATGCTTGAGAAATGTTAGATTCCTAGCCAAATAAAAATTACAAATTGATAAGAAAACTTTACCAGCATCATTAAAGTAAAATGGTATGATGTAGTTTTTTTCTGGAAGTCTCACCATGCCCATAAATAAGGCAGCTGATCCCGAAAGGGACAAGCCTGGAGGAGGAAACAGTAGGTTAGGACACTCGTGTGTATTCCCAGCTTTTATTGGCAGATCTTGGTCATGACCTCAGACCTGGAAGATTTTGATAATCTGTTTGATTAGACAACACATGGGTTGGGGGAAATGCATTTTAAATCCCTCCCGCAGGAAAAGAGAGAAGAGGAAAGGGGAATTGGTGAAAACGAGGAGAAGTGTCATCTTAGGCTGTTCTAGATCTTCTTTAGATGCCACTTTTTGTTGTTCACACCAGTTTGCCTTTCTTCCCTCTTTCTTTCCCTTCTCCCTCAGGGATTCTTAACTCAAAAGGGCTGTCTATAGAATTCCGGGGACTTGAAGGGGAAAAGATGCTAACCTCTGATGGAACTTTAGCATTTTCTTTAGTTATGAAAGTAGGCAAAACTCTGGTATTATGGGCTGTGGCACTGTTACCAATGGAAAGCATTATTTTTCTGTCTTGATATAAATGTTGCAAGTATCTTGAAATATTATCTACATACATCACCACTTCAAAATCATAGCAATGGTTAGACCCAATGCTAGATCTTACTATTTAATGACTTAATGAAGTAGCACATATATTATGGTGACAAATAGTAAAACAACTGTTTTGTTAACTGTATTTCAGAATAACTGGTTTCTGCTGTAAACCTGTGTTTCTTATGTACTCGTAAACATTATTTTGAGAGTGGTCCTTAGGTTTTAAGAGCCTGCCCAGGGAATGTATGGCACAAAAAAGATTAAGAACCCCTGCCTGGGTAAAGCTTGCTGGGGCAGGCCTCAAGAAGGTATAGTTTCATTGAACTCCAGCCTTTTGATGCATCCTAATCTAGGTGTTTCAAGCAGAGTTGGCTATTATATGACCCCATGGGTCCACTCAATGCCCAGATCTTTGAATAGTCCACAGTCTCGAATCCCTGGGTGATGAGCACATTACCAACAGTTCATGTATGTTTATAAGGATATTAGATGAAACCAGAGATTTGTGTTTGGAGATTTGTGCCAATGCCAACCTGGCTGATTACAGTGCAGGCTTGATGTGATTACCTATACCACAGAATAAATATAGATGAAATAGTTGACTGAGTGTTGTCACAAGCCTCTTATGAAAGCAGAAATTCGGTACCCAACTAGAGATGATACAGCTTTTACTATGGTGTAGGTAAAAATGCTTAGAAGCAATACAAATGACTGAAGATCGTAACGCCAAGTAGAGTCTTCTTTCACAAGTACATGATATGTGTTGTATGAAAGAGCTTGCTTGTCATCTGATCCTTGAAGACAGGGACTCTGGGTAGAACTTGGAATGTTAGAGGTAGAGGGGGACTATAGATCTGGAGGGGCTGTGAATAAAGTTCCAAGGAAAAGCCCGAATCCATGTAACTTGGCATTGTTGGGAGGAAGGCACGAACATGTCTTAGGAGGTGACAGGAGTAAGATGGGCCAGTGAAGGATGTCAAAATCCATTTGTGAAATTTTTGACTTGCGGCAGAGAATGCTAAGGTTTCTGAGAAGTGGAGCTACAGCTTGGGCATGCCGTGCCTAGGAATAACGGCTGAAAAAAAGGAGTGGGGATGCAGACGAGGGGGCATTTTCGTAGTGTAAATATTGTAACACATTATGAAAAGTTTCCTACTAGTTAGCTTGCATGTTGTGGGAAGAAAGAAACACTTTTACTTTAGAAGATGGCCGACTAAATTTAGGTTCTTTTGACTAAATATAACTTCTTTGGCCTGACTGATGACACAGGATATGGGCATCCCGAGAAAGACACATACACACCTACAGGAATACTTCTCAGCTTGCCTACACCCAGGCCCCGTTTTGCACAGTTGGTGTGTGTAAGTGTATTTTACTTGGCAGTTGTTCAGAAGGGTTGCATATTTTTGAACAGCCACTTCCTGAAAGACCATGACTGGAAAGGGAAGAAAAATCCTGGCTGGTGTTGGTGGTAACAGTTCCGAGGCGTACCCACGTGAGCAGTGGTAATGATTCCGGAAGCTCCTCCACATCCCCACGTGATGGTGCTCTTGGTTGCCACAGGCTGGAATGATAATGGAGCTGAGAATGTGGGATTTTTGCAAGAACTTCCAAGGGTCATCTAGCTTTCACAGCAGAAGCAGATGACTGAGATCTCCTGGACCTTGAAACCTGCGTCTTTAGAGAAATGGGTCAGTCGCTTACCTTTACTGTACTCCTAATTGGTCAGTGGCAAAACTTAGGCACCAGAAAAATGGAAAAGTTGCTTGCACACAAAAATACGTGGCCAAACAGAGTTGAAAATTTCACCCTTGCATTTCCAATATCCCTGATGAGACGGCTTCAGGTGTGCTCTCCCTCTCAACTCAGAATATTTCAACTGCAGCTTGACAGTGTGGATAGGTTGAGCAACTTTAAGATGTGGCAAAATCCCCACTTCTCCCCCAATATATTACTAATGGGCAGGATTTCTACTCATTACTGTGAAGTGAGCTTTTAATGATTAAAAAAAAAAAATCCTAGGAATACACACGGAGAAGGGCCTAGCAAGCCAGGCACTGTGTAGAGATGACTTTCTTTAATAATGCCCTTAGTTGAATTCTCTAAACTGAACTCCCACCACGTCTATAAGATGGAAGATGTATCTGCGCTTTGCCAATGAGGAAACAAAGGCACTGATCAGTACTGTTAGCCAGCCCAAGATCACATAGCTAATGGGCAGTGGAGCTAAGATCAGAATTCAGATGGTTTGACCCTTAGTGCCTCGTAAAAATATTGACAACCAAGAAGGTGGTATTTTTCCATTTTATAGTTGTGAAAGCTGAGGCTTGGAGAGGTTAAGTATTTCATAGTCACACAGCTAGTGACCTATAAAGTCACTGTTGTCCAGAAGAAATGTAATGTGAGTCAAAAATGCAAGTCACCTATTTTACATTTTTAAACAGCCGTGTTAGAAAAAGAAAAAGGAAACAGGTAAAATCCCATGATTCTCTCTAACCCAACATATCCAGAGAATTGTCATTTCATGTAATCAATATAAAAACATTCACAAGACAGTTTACATCCTAAGTCTTGGGAATCCGGTATGCTTCTTACACTTGCAACATCTCTCCATGTGGACAAGCCACATTTCCGGTGCTCAGTAGCCCCACGTGACTCCCAGCTTCTGTGGTGGACAGGGCCACTCTAGAGCCGTGCATCTCACTGACGGCTGCGCACTGAATTCACGAGGGAGCCCAAACAACACCGGCGCCCAGGGCCCATCCTTAGAGGTTTTGATGTAATTGGTCTGAGGTGGAGCCTGGCCTTCTGGATTTTTTAACCACTCCTCCCCTGCCAGGTGACTTTGTCATGGTGCCAAGTTTGAGAACCTACTCGAGGGTGAAAACCAAACCCAACTGAGTCAAGCACTGTAGGCACTGTCCATTGGGGAAAGTTCTCTGAGTTTTCTGAACTGAGACCCATTCAAAACTGCTCTCGCAACATCCTTTGCTAGTTGACATTAGAGAATACCAGGCGATGCCCTAATTCATTAGTTTCTCTCAATTTACACTTCCCAACCTTTTGGCCGAGTCCCAGAATAATGTAGGAGAAGAAAAAGGATTTCTGTTTTCCCCTTGATCTGCACGCTGGTCTGGATACACACCAGGCAAGTAAATTAAGACCTAAAGGTCTATTACTTGAATTGAGGTCAGAGGTGTCGGTGTCCGTCTGGAAACTCTGAACTGTGGAGAAGAGGAAGTTAGGGTTTGCAAGCTGC
>NW_027773258.1:0-293 GCF_054177405.1 Leptonychotes weddellii | reverse complement strand
CCTCTCCCTCTACCCATAGATTCTGTGAAATGCTAGTTTATTTTTAAAGACCATTTGAAAATGACTTTTATAATTGTGTCAGGTGCTAGAAAACCTATAAAGACAGAAAGCAATCAGTGGTTGCCTGGGGCAGGGGATGGGACCAGGGATTGAGTATAAACTGGCATGAGGGATCTTTTGAGAGTGGTGAAAATGTTCTGTTTTTTTTAAAGATTTTATTTATTTATTTGACAGAGAGAGACACAGCAAAAGAGCACAAGCAGGGGGAGTGGGAGAGGGAGAAGCAGGCTTCC
>NW_027773257.1:0-293 GCF_054177405.1 Leptonychotes weddellii | reverse complement strand
CTCCTGTACTCTGAACTTAGTTTTATGGGAAACGAGGGTTATAAAGACCTGGTGGGTACTTAATTAGTTACTAATCTTCCTATGAATGTTCTTTTTGGTTTAAGGAGTACATTGTTGATTAAATCTATTGAATGGGTAGGAGTACCTTTAAATATGACAGGAGTTTTGTGAGAAGCATGTATGAGAACACTTCCAATCTGTACAGTTACTGAGATTATTAAATATAAAAGTAATCGTGAGATGTAAGCTGTATTTACTCCTCTATTCCTATAGTTTTATATATTAATTTTTTG
>NW_027773256.1:0-293 GCF_054177405.1 Leptonychotes weddellii | reverse complement strand
AGGACCAGTGTGGGATACAGGGGATATTTTAGCTTTCACTCAGTCCCCCACAGGGACATCAGCTGACTGGGCAGTGAGGAGCAAAGCCAGGGAGATGGGTGTGTGCTGGAAAGGAGTCCCAGAGGACACTTTGGTTTGGGGCATGAGTGAGTAGGAGACTGGGGCCATTTGCTGACGTGGAATTGGAGAGACCATCTCTTGATTTGTGTAGTGTTGTCCCTCTGTGTTTTCTTCATTTTCACAGTGGAAAGCAGAGGTCTACAGAGGTTTCTAGAAGTTGCAGCACAACCATA
>NW_027773255.1:0-293 GCF_054177405.1 Leptonychotes weddellii | reverse complement strand
AGGACCTGCGGCCTGGGGACATGGTGACCATCACGTGCTCCAGCTACCGGGGCTATCCGGAGGCCGAGGTGTTCTGGCAGGACGGGCAGGGCGCCCCCTTGACGGGCAACGTGACCACGTCGCAGATGGCCAACGAGCAGGGCCTGTTCGACGTGCGCAGCGTCCTGAGGGTGGTGCTGGGCGCCAATGGCACCTACAGCTGCCTGGTGCGCAACCCTGTGCTGCGGCAGGACGCTCATGGCTCCGTCACCATCACAGGTAGGCAGGCGGCAGGTGAGCCGCTGGGGAGACGA
>NW_027773254.1:0-293 GCF_054177405.1 Leptonychotes weddellii | reverse complement strand
TGATGCCTGGGTCCCGGAGTCTTCTGGGGAGTCATACCATTTCTGCCCACTCTGGTCCCCAGCAGCAAAACTCCCCAAGTCAGAGGTGCCTTGGGCGGGGGTGGTAGGGAGTTGAGTTGAACCCGGGAACGTGTTTTTTCCCACTGTTTCTGACTGCGACTTGCCTTGTCTCTGGCGCTTTGGTTTAGCAACAGACACGAGTGAACACGGCCTCACATGCATCCCCATTGGATGTACTAGCAACTCATGCTCTGGTCTGGGTTCCTCTCTCCCTCCCCTGGAGCCAGCTGCCT
>NW_027773253.1:0-293 GCF_054177405.1 Leptonychotes weddellii | reverse complement strand
AAATATAAGAGCAAGGATGAAAATAAAAATAGAAGCCACAGTCATTGCTTATGATTTATTTGTTAATGTTTTTATTATTCGTGATTTCTTCCTTTACTGCCTATTCCTATTCTTTGTCTTTAGCCAACTCCTCAAGATTCTTTATCTGATGGGGTGACCTAATCCTTTATTCCTAGGTGCCTTGAACCTTTGGTCTTGCCTGTATAGAGTCACTTTAGTCTTTTATTAACATTTATTACTAGATTTAGCAGTACCAGCAAAGGGCCTGGGATTTGATTTTATGGTATTTATAA
>NW_027773252.1:0-293 GCF_054177405.1 Leptonychotes weddellii | reverse complement strand
AAAAGTAATTTATAAGCTATGAGGAACTATATAAATATTGGCTATTAATATATAGATTTAATTAAAATTCTATTTAATTACATTAAATGAAATCTTTTTTTTTAAAGATTTTATTTATTTATTTGAGAGAGAGAGACTGAGAGAGAGAGAGCATGAGAGGGGGGAGGGTCGGGAGGGTCAGAGGGAGAAGCAGACTCCCTGCCGAGCAGGGAGCCCGATGCGGGACTCGATCCAGGGACTCCAGGATCATGACCTGAGCCGAAGGCAGTCGCTTAACCAACTGAGCCACCCAG
>NW_027773251.1:0-293 GCF_054177405.1 Leptonychotes weddellii | reverse complement strand
GGCACTTGTGATGAGCACTGGGTGATGTATGGAATTGTTGAATCACTATATTGTACACCTAAACTAATAAAACACTGTATGTTAACAAAAATAAAAAAGAGTACACTTATCTTGATGAGCCCTGAGTAATATATGGAATCACTATATTGTGCACTTGAAATGAATATAACACTGTATTAAACAATGGAGTTGAAATAAAATAAAAATAAAAATTAAGAAAAATAAAACTGAAGGATGAAAAAAATTTTTAATGGTTAGTTTTCCCTCCCCCCTGCCCTAAGTCTGAGAGGATT
>NW_027773250.1:0-293 GCF_054177405.1 Leptonychotes weddellii | reverse complement strand
CGCCCCACCAGTGGGGTGATCTTATGTCAAGCTCTCTGTTCTCTGGGTTGTCCCAGAGTGATGCAGTGGAAAAAGACCGATGTGAGGAGAGGCCTAGCCCATTGTGGTTATGGTGACTTTGGGCCTCAGTTTCCCCCAGAGTTGTATGCCCAAAGTGGAAACCACTCAAATATCCATCGACTGATGAGTGGATGAAGAATATCTGGTGGATTCATACAATGGAATATTATTTGGCCATAAAAAGGAATGAAGTACCTATACACGCCACAATGTGGATGAATCTTGAAAACATT
>NW_027773249.1:0-293 GCF_054177405.1 Leptonychotes weddellii | reverse complement strand
TATTTATTTATTCGATAGAGAGGGAACACAAGCAGGGGGAGCGGCAGAGGGAGAAGCAGGCTCCCCGCGGAGCAGCGAGCCCGATGCAGGGCTTGATCCCAGGACCCTGGGGCCACTGAGCCACCCAGGTGCCCCTCAGGCCGCTTTTTAAACTCTGCTTACACAGACTGGCTTTTAGACCAGGGTGTCCATTTCATCTTTTTTGGGAGGAGAGGGTTGCTTTCTTATTTTTCTTCTCTTCGTTTTTATTTTTAAAATGTCTTTCCATTTTTCTGTGGCTCCAAGAGTAACAT
>NW_027773248.1:0-3751 GCF_054177405.1 Leptonychotes weddellii | reverse complement strand
TCTCTCTCTCTGTCAAAAAATAAATTAAAAAAATAATAATAATAAAATAAATAAATAAATAAAATAAAATATGGGCAAAAGATATGAATATATACTTCACCAAAGAAAACACATGGATCGCAAATAAGCACATATTTCAAAACTTATCAAATTGTATACTTAAACATTTAGGGGGGCGCCTGGGTGGCTCAGTTGGTTAAGTGACTCCCTTCGGCTCAGGTCATGATCCTGGAGTCCCTGGATCGAGTCCCGCATCGGGCTCCCTGCTCGGCAGGGAGTCTGCTTCTCCCTCTGACCCTAACCCCTCTGATGTGCTCTCTCTCATTCTCTCTCAAATAAATAAATAAAATCTTTAAAAAAAAAACAACATTTAGGGAACAGGAGCTTTCAGCTTTATGTCTAATGTGTTATCATTTTAAAAAAGTTTGAAGAAAATGTATCACAATCTCAGCATCTGCTCATTTTGCGTAATGAGTATAATTATTTATATTATCCTTTGTTATTTTATGTATTTAAGCAAATATTTCATATTTTAAACATTTTTTGGATGTTTTTAAACATTTACTGAGTATCCACTGTATGGCCAGCACTGGGCTTATATGTAAGTAATGAACCACTAAATTCTACACCTGAAACCAATTTTACCATATATGACAACTAACTAGAATTTAAATAAAAACTTGAAATCAAAAGAAAAAAAAAATAAATGTTTAGTAGACATTGGGAATGTCTACTACTAGACTGGGAATACATGGATAATTAAGACAAAACTTTTACCCTCAAGAAATTCATGGTCATGGTCTAGTAAGGGAGACAGATGCATTAACAGATCATTTTAATAAGAGAATCAATTATAGAGTAGTGGCTAAAAGTGTAGACTTGGGAGTCTGGCAACTTCGAAGAAAATTAATTTTAGGGCCCAGACTAGAGATAAGAAGACCAATTGGAAATTATTATAGGCAAGAATAATAAGATTCTGAATTAGGACCATTGTAGGGATAGAGACACATAAACACAAAACTGACCAAATTTTAGTTAGATCAATGACCCAAAGTTAAGAACCTCTGTTATAGACTGATCAGAAAGAAGAGATAAAGAGGTTAAAGTGACTCAACCAGTATTTATTCAACACCTGCTATATGCCAGACATTGTACTGGGTTCTGGAAACACAGGGATGATTAAGGCAGACTATACCCATCTCCTCATGGTGTTCACATTCCAATTGAAAAAGACAATAAATAAATACCAAAACAATAAACCCTACAAGATTCCTACAGGACATAATAGGTGCAGTGAAAGAAATAAGCAGAGCAGGAAGATAAACTACTTTAAATAGGGTAGTCAGGGAAGGCTTCTCTGGGGAGGTGACATTTGAGCTGAGAAATAGAAATGGAAGTGAACCAACCAGTCACATGAAAAACTAGCAGAAGAATATTACAGGTAAAGGGAACAAGTACAAAGGCTCAGAGATGAGAGAGTGTGGTGTGTTAAGGAACTTCTGTTCCCTAGGTCAGTGTGGCTGGAGAACAAGTGAACTGAGAAAAGAATTGTAGAGGGGTGCCTGGGTGGCGCAGTTGGTTAAGCATCTGCCCTTGGCTCAGGGTCCTGGGATCGAGCCCCACATCAGGCTCCGCGGGAAGCCTGCTTCTCCCTCTCCCTCTGCCAGGTGCTCCCCCCTGCTTTGCACGTGTGCTCTCTTTCTGTTAAATAAATAAATAAATAAATTTTTTTTAAAGAATTGTTTGAGATAAGGTTTGGAGAGACAGAAATGAGTCTGATCATTCAATCCTGCAGCTTATGATGAGAAGATATAGATTTTTCCCAGCTGCAATGGAAAGTATTAATGGGTATTAAGCAGGAGAATAACATAAATTTGTATTTTTTAATGATTACTCAGATTGCTGTATAGAGAACAGATCTGAAGCTTAGGGCATAGATCTAGGCTGGCAATATAGAGAAGGGAGATGGAGTGGTCAAAGGCATAAACAGAAGCCTTGAGCACCTTTCACATTCTAGGTGCTTTGAAATTATTTTAAATAATTTTTTTTCAATTTCAATTCCTAACAACCCTAAGTGTCATTATTCTCACTTTACAAATGAGAAAACTGAGACACAAGGAGGTTATGTAACTTGTGCATAATCACAAAGCTAGTAAATGGCTAACCAGAATGACTAAATTGTATAGTCATATGCTCCTCCCCTAAATTTCTCTGCTTTTTAAGCTATCTATTCATGCAACAAATAATTTTTGACTACCTAATTGTATACAAAGCATGATGAAAGGTACAAAAATTCAAAATAAGACTATGTTGAGCAATTTTTAAAATAGAAAATGTTCACAATATGTCAAGAATAGAAAAAAATGTATGTTTCAAAGCTCTATATATAGTTTGATTACAATTTTGTTTAAAAAACATATTATTTATGTTTGATATATTGTCTGGGCTTGTGTATAATTATTACTATAAAAAGACTAGAGGGAAGCCTGGGTGGCTAGGTTGGTTAAGCATCTGACTCTTGATTTCAGCTCAGGTCATGATCTCAAGGTCGTGAGATTGAGCCCCACATCAGGCTCTGTGCTGGGTGTGGAACCTCTAAGATTCTCTCTCTCCCTCTCCCTCTGCACCTACCCCCTCTTCACGTGCATGCACACTCACTCTCTTAAAAAAATAAAAATAAAAAATAAAAAAGATTGGAAGAAAAGTCATCAAAATGTTAAAAATTATTATCTCTGAATGGTGGACTTATGAATGATTTTTATTTTTTCTTTTTATTTTACATTTTCCTGCAGTTCTACAATAAACATATAACTTTAATTCAATGGAATGGTTAAAGGGAAGAGTCAACTTATAAGGGACTAGGGAATGGAGTGAACAAGACTAGGTAAGAGCAATGAGTAGAGATTGCTCCCTTAAGAAATTTATGTAAGAAAGGAGAAAAATTGAGGATTGGTTGTCTTTGTTCATTCTTTTGTAAGACTGGAAAAGACTTGGTAACATATGCATATAGGGCAAAGAAGCCAGTATAACAGAGGCAAAGATTTAAATAGCAAAACTGATGTGACATAGCTTCAACAGGAAGGGACTAGAGTCCAGAGAAATAGCACATTTATTCTTTTTATGGAATGAGAAATACTTCTGGAAATATAGAATATTGTTCATGTTCATTTACATGGTCCTTTATACTTTTTCAAATTGTTTTCTCATTACAAAATCAAAGCTACCTGTAAAAGAGACCATGTTTTTCATTTTATATATCAGAAAACTAAGGTACAGAGATGTAAAGCAGAATTTAAAAATTGGATCTTCAAAGTTTTTTATACAGTGAATCCCTATGTTTTACATTCTGAGAACCCCAAGTACAAAAAGATCAAGATAACCAAAATCACACCAAGTAGTTAATGTCAGAGTCAGGACTACAACCCATATTCTTCAAAATTTATTCTACATCTTTTTCTTTTAAGATTTTATTTATTGGGGCGCCTGAGTGGCTCAGTCGTTAAGCGTCTGCCTTCGCCTCAGGTCATGATCCCAGGGTCCTGGGATGGAGCCCCGCGTCGGGCTGCCTGCTCAGCGGGAAGCCTGCTTCTCCCTCTCCCACTCCCCTGCTTGTGTTCCCTCTCTTGCTGTCTCTCTCTCTGTCAAATAAATAATAAATAAAATCTTTAAAAGTTAAAAAAAGATTTTATTTATTTGAGAAAGAGAAAAAAATGAGTGGGGGAGGAGCAGAGGGAGAAGCAGACTCCCCACT
>NW_027773247.1:0-293 GCF_054177405.1 Leptonychotes weddellii | reverse complement strand
GGCGATGGGGTCTGATCTTGATTTCAGCTCAGGTCCTGACCTCGGAGTCATGGGATCAAGCCTGGCATCGGTCTCCTCGCTCAGCAGGGAGTCAGCTTGAAAGACTCTCTCCCTTTGCCCCTCCCCCCACTCACCCGCTCTTGCACGGGCTCGTTCTCTCCCTCAGTAAGTAAATCTTTAAAAAAAAAGGCGGAGGGGACAGTGGGGTAGGGAGGGGATGGTGCTGGGCCCGGCCTCGGTGACTCTCCTGGCCTCTCGGGCCAGAAGCAGGGCCACTGGCGGCCATATGGGCC
>NW_027773246.1:0-293 GCF_054177405.1 Leptonychotes weddellii | reverse complement strand
TTTTTTTTTTTTTAAAGATTTTATTTATTTATTTGACAGAGAGAGACACAGTGAGAGAGGGAACACAAGCAGGGGGAGTGGGAGAGAGAGAGACGCAGGCTTCCCGCGGAGCAGGGAGCCCGATGCGGGGCTCGATCCCAGGACCCTGGGATCATGACCTGAGCCGAAGGCAGACGCTTAACGACTGAGCCACCCAGGTGCCCCTGTAACTTAGATTCTTAAAAATAACATTTCCTTCCCCTAAATACCAATGTATTTATTTTTTCCTATTTGGCAAATATTGATTTGCGGCT
>NW_027773245.1:0-293 GCF_054177405.1 Leptonychotes weddellii | reverse complement strand
TAAAGCTTTTCAGGAGAATTGCCCTACTGTTTATTTTTTACAATTTTTTTAAAGTATTTTATTTATTTATTTGAGAGAGAGAGACAGGGATAGCGACAGAGAGCACGTGTGGGGAGGAGAGGGAGAAGCAGACTCCCCGTTGAGCAGGGACCCCGATGTGGGACTCCATCCCAGGACCCTGGGATCATAACCTGAGCTAAAGGCAGACACTTAACCAAATGAGCCACACAGGCGCCCTAGCCCTGCTGTTTACGAAAAGCTTTAATGTGGCTTTTTGCTTAGCCAAAGTTCAG
>NW_027773244.1:0-293 GCF_054177405.1 Leptonychotes weddellii | reverse complement strand
GGAGGGCACATACTGCATGGAACACTGGGTGTTCTTTGAAAACAATGAAACATGGAACACTACAACAAAAACTAATGATGTATAGTATGGTGACTAACATAACGTAATAAAATAAAATTAAAAAAAAAAAAAGAAAGAAACGTGCTGATCCATTTCTCACAATGAAAACCCATGTGGAAGAGGCAGCTAGGGATAGAAGAGGACGACAAAACCAAAAATTTAAATAATCAACCAAGTAGAATAATGAGTCCCAGCAAGCTGAAACGTTGATAGAACCCTAATGACAGCCTTTC
>NW_027773243.1:0-293 GCF_054177405.1 Leptonychotes weddellii | reverse complement strand
AAGGAAATGCTACATGAAAAGTTGGCATGTGAGCCAGACAATGAAAGATAGGATTTAGAGGAGCAGCGAGGCCAATCCAGAAGGGCCGTACCCGGCAGGAGCAAAGGGCTGAAGGCAGAATGAGAAGTGGCTAAGGAGGGGTGAAGGGCCACCTGGCCTGGAAGGATGGCTCCTTAGGGGGCACTAAGGCAGCTCAAGACGATTGAGGGCTTTATTAAAAAACAGCACAAGAAAACCTTAGCTTTTTTTTTTTTTTAAGATTTTATTTTTGAGTAATCTCTGCATCCAACCTG
>NW_027773242.1:0-293 GCF_054177405.1 Leptonychotes weddellii | reverse complement strand
TAAAGGAATGGAAGAGAAATCTAATCCCTGAAGGAAAAAGGAATGTTACATCTGGAGAAAATACATCAGGATAAGGGAAATAGCTGTTCTGGAACACATGAAGGGGGATGAGGCTCATTTTATCTGGTCAGAGAAGAGCCAGGAGTGGTTGACATAGCAGTAGGCTCCAGTCTGATAAACAACAGAATTATCCAACAATGGAACAGGCTGCCTCTTACGAAAGAAACTGCCTTATCTGTCTGGGGGCTGCTGTGGCGGGAAATCCTCCTGTATCAGGAGGGAGGGAGGTTACA
>NW_027773241.1:0-293 GCF_054177405.1 Leptonychotes weddellii | reverse complement strand
AAAAAAGGAAAAGAAAACCCCAGGGGCACCTGGGTGGCTCAGATGGTTAAGCGTCTGCCTTCAGCTCAGGTCATGATCTCCAAGTCCTGGGTTCGAGCCCCACGTCAGGCTTCCAGCTCCTCAGGGAGTCTGCTTCTCCCTCTCCCGCTGCCTCTCCCCATGTTTGTTCTCTCTCTGTCTCTCTCTCTCTCAAATGAATAAATAAAATCTTAAAAAAAAAGAAAGAAAGAAAACCCTGACTCAGCGGGCCAAACAGCAAAGCCATTAGTTAATGGCAAGAAATAAGAAGTCCC
>NW_027773240.1:0-293 GCF_054177405.1 Leptonychotes weddellii | reverse complement strand
TGCTGTAAATTCTCCTTACATACAGAGACCACCTGAGGGGAGACTGAAAAATCCTTCATAACTATCCCACTGTATATAGCCTGGCTCACAGATGCAGTACCTAAATTTAACAGAAATTGAACATTCTTCTCTCGAAATGTTATTGCTTTTTTGAGTGGGCAGTATATAAATAAAGACATAAAGGTCTGTTTGCAATTTCATCTTCAGAATCTCATTGGATGAGAGATTATGAGAGGTCATGTAATTGGAGAAAAGGACTAGAGAAAATTTGGGGATTTTTTATGGAGAAGATA
>NW_027773239.1:0-293 GCF_054177405.1 Leptonychotes weddellii | reverse complement strand
GCTTTGAGCCCATCAAAACTCGCTTTCTTTAAATGTCACCTGAACTCCATCTGCCCTTCTCCCAAATCCTGTAACTCTTTTCTTTGTTTGGAGGGACACCATTTGTTCCTTCTGGTGTCTCTGGCGTGTGGTCTCCCTTCCTGCAAGGAGTCCATGGAGCTGGTGTGGCTGGGCTGCAGGCTTGCCCCCGGGGTCGTAGCGGATGGGGTTAGGATAATGGGACAATACACAGCGAAGATTTTACGGAGAGAACCGTGGGGAGCTGTGAACGTTGGTGAGCGTAAGAGCCGGCT
>NW_027773238.1:0-293 GCF_054177405.1 Leptonychotes weddellii | reverse complement strand
TCCTGTCTTAATCAAGTGTCTAAATCTCCTCTGACAACTCTTGATTTTTGCCTTCCAAAAATCAGGTCTGAAATATAGAAGAAAATAAATAAAACTTGCAGGATATCTTTTACACTGAAAGTAGTCTTTGAGATCCAGAGGGTTCCTGGAAAAATCACAAAGCTTTGTTCTTTTACCTTATAAAAAGGGATGCTAGAAATAACCAGGTTTGGTGAGCTGCATGGGAAGAGCTGTTAAATCAGAAGAAATGCTCAGCCTTCCCCAGGTTAAATTTGTATAGGTAAGATGTTATT
>NW_027773237.1:0-3752 GCF_054177405.1 Leptonychotes weddellii | reverse complement strand
AGATGAATGGATAAAGAAGATGTGGTATATATACACAATGGAATATTATGCAGCCATCAAAAGGAATGAGAGCTTGCCATTTGCAACAACGTGGATGGAACTGGAGGGTGTTATGCTGAGCGAAATAAGTCAATCAGAGAAAGACATGTATCATATGACCTCACTGATACGAGGAATTCTTAATCTCAGGAAACAAACTGAGGGTTGCTGGAGTGGGGGTGTTTGGGAGGGATGGGTTGGCTGGGTGATAGACATTGGGGAGGGTATGTGCTATGGTGAGCACTGTGAATTGTGCAAGACTGTTGAATCACAGATCTGTACCTCTGAAACAAATAATGCAATATATGTTAAGAAAAAAAAAAAGAAGAAGATAGCAGGAGGGGAAGAATGAATGGGAGAAATAGGAGGGGGAGATGAACCATGAGAGATGGTGGACTCTGAAAAACAATCTGAGGGTTCTAGAGTGGAAGGGGGTGGGGGGATGGGTTAGCCTGGTGATGGGTATTAAAGAGGGCACATGCTGCATGGAGACTCTATGTTATGCACAAACAATGAATCATGGAACACTACATCAAAAACTAATGATGTAATGTATGGTGATTAACATAACAATAAAAAAATTTAAAAAAAGAAAAGAAAAGAAGAAAGTCTGGAAATTAATGAAGTGTTTCACATAGTAAACTAGAAAAAGGAACAAAAATAGAAGGAAATACTAAAGATAAAACAGAAACTAATAAAATAGGAAAAAATAATTAGTAGATATTCAAAAAAACCAAAATTGATTTTCAAATAGAGTAATAAATAATAACTATCTTTGGCATGGATGACCAAAGAAAGAAAGAACAAGCCCAGTGATACTAGGAATAAAAATAGGACATATCTAGGGGGCGCCTGGGGTGGCTCAGTCGGTTAAGGGTCTACCCTCAGCTCTGGTCATGATCCCAGAGTCTCAGGAGTCACAGGACCGAGCCCCCATTGGGCTCCCCACTCAGCAGGGAGCTTCTCCTTCTGACCCTCCCCCCATCGTGCTCTCTCTCTCACAATCTCTCTTACAAATAAATAATAAAATCTTTAAAAAAATAGGACATATCCATAGATAGAGTGAACAGTTTTTAGAATTTTAGAATCATAAAATAATAGTATGCTATTAAGTACAAAAAAAAGCATTACTTAAAATGCATTCAATACTTAAGAAGATTTTTGTTAGCAAACTAGAAATAGGAGTTTTCTTAGCCAGATAAAAGGGAGCTGCCAAATGGAAGCAAGCATCACATTTAGTGGTGAAACCAGAGGCATTCCTGTTAAAGTCAGTACCAAGAAGGATGCCTGTGATTACTGCTGATATTAGTGCCGGATATTTTGGACAAAACAATAAGATAAGGAAAAAGTTTAAGAACTGAAAAGAAGACTCAAAATTGTTAGTTTTTGCAGATAGGATTTTCTACATAAAAAATCCAAGACTCTAAATTATTAGAAGTCTTAGAGCTCAGCAGGGTGGCTAGATACAAAATCTACTCTCAACAATACAACATCCAACTTATATAGCAGCAATAATTGTCTGTAAAATCCAATGGAAAAAAACATCATTCACAACAGAAACAAAAACAAATATGTGCTTAGTAATTAATCTAACAAAAGATGCTCCAGACCCTTTAGAGAAAATTATAGGACATTATTGAAGGGCATAAAAGAAGATTTGAGTAATGATACATTATCATATTAATGCATAGGAAAAATTGATTTTATAAATCTACAGACTCAGTGAAATTCCAGTGTAATCCTATTGTGACTCATATACTTGAGAAATGGATTCTAAAATTTGTGTAAGAATAAAGGTCCAAGAATAGGCAAAGCATTTCTGAAAAGAACAACAAAGAGAAAAAAATGTGCCATTCCTCATAATATATGTCATAAACCTTTAGTAATGGAAGCAATTTAGTATCTGTTGGGCAAAAGACAAAGGTTCACTAAGACAGAGAAAATCCACAGAAAAACTAAGCATGAGATAAAAAAAAAATCCCGAATACAAAAAACTCCATTTGGATTAACATTCTATATGTGGAAGGAGAAAATTATTACTATTAAGAGAAGGTGTAGAATAACATCTATGTGATATCCAGACCAGAAAGGCCAAAAAAACACCCCAAAACCCACAAAGTCTAAAAGAAAACAAAAGATTGACAAGTATTATTACAACTAATTGTGTGTGGTTGGGGAGGAGGGAGAATGGGGCCTTCTAAATGTCAAGAGACACCATAAAAATTAGGAATAGCACAGAGGATCATAGGGGAAAGGAGGGAAAATTGAGTGGGAAGAAATTGGTGAGGGAGACAAACCATGAGAGACTATGGACCCGGGAAACAAACTCAGGGTTACAGAAGGGAGGGGGTGGGAGTATGGGGTAACCAGGTGATGGGTATTAAGGAGGGCACATGATATGATGAGCACTGGGTGTTATATGCAATTAATGAATCACTGAACACTACATCAAAAACTAATGATGTACTGTATATTGGCTAGTTGAACATAATTTTAAAAATTTAAAAGTAAGAGATAGTAGAGAGAGGGAAGGAAAGATGGCGGAGGAGTAGGGGACCCTATTTCAACTGGTCCCCGGAATTGAGCTGGATTTCTACCAGACCACTCTGAGCACCCACAAAATCAGCCTGAGACATAAGAAGATCTGGATCTCTACAAACAGAATATTGCAGACGTTGGTTTCGAGGTATGAAGCGGGGAGCCATGATTCTGAGGGCAGATATAGGAGGATAAACGGCAGCGGGAGGGAGCCTGGCCATGGGAATCCTACACAGCCAGCGAGTGACAGCCTCGATCGCTGGGGACAGGGCACGACTCGAAGACTGGTAGTGGCAGGGAAAGGACTTTAGGGCAGCCCCCAGGGCGGAACCCGGAGCGGCAGTGTCATGCGTGCGAACTGGGAGTGGCTGGCGGTTTTAGAGGCACAAAGGGCAGAGACATGCCCCGACCTGGAGGCAGGACTGGGAGTGCTGTGGAGGGGCGCACAACCCAGGACACTGCAGTTCATAGCAGTACGAACAGAAATGGAGACAATATGCTCTGGAGAGCTCACTGAAGAACAGACTGCGATCTCTCTGTTCTGAGGCAGAAGGTTGGAAACGGTTTCTTCTGCTCTGACTCCTGGAAGAGACGCAGAAAGCTGCCCGGAAAAGCCGCCAGAGAACAAAAGCCCCCAAAACTGATGCCCACTGAGCCCATCCCCCGCCACAGGGGGGCAGGGCAACTCTGCCCAAACAGGGTTGCCTGAGTAACAGTGCAACAGGCCCCTCCCCCAGAAGACAGGCTGGGAAAATAAGAGGCCAGCAACCCTAAGGTCCCTAGAAAACAGGTGCATCTTGCTTGGGTTCTGGTCAATAATTTGTACTCTATACATTCCCTCAACCACCCATCAACAGAATGACTAGGAGGAGGAGCCCCCAAAATAGAAAAGACTCAGAGATTATGACTTATGCTGCAGATTTACAAATGGATGCAGATATAACCAAGATGTCGGAGATGGAATTCAGGCTAGCAATTGTGAAGACAATAGCTAGAATGGAGAAATCAATTAATGGCAACAGAGAGTCTCTAAGGGCAGAAATGAAAGCTGAATTGGCAGAACTTAAAAATGCTATCGATGAGATCCAATCCAATCTAGATAATCTAACAGCTAGGATAAGTGAGGCAGAAGAACGAATAAGCAACCTGGAAGACATGATAATAGATAAAAAGGG
>NW_027773236.1:0-293 GCF_054177405.1 Leptonychotes weddellii | reverse complement strand
TAACAAAAATGAACTGATCTGAGTAAGGGCAGCATGAAAATATTCTAATGCAGTGCTGCCCAACAGAACTTTCTGTGATGATGGAAATGTTCCGTTATCTCTGTTGTTGAATACAGAAGCTATTAGCCACATGAATACTCACAATGTGGCTAATGCAATTGACGAACTGAGTTTTTAATTTATACAGCCACCTGTGGCTAGTGATTACCAACTGAACAGCACAGTTCTAATGCCTCATGGGTCAAAATCAGTGGTTTCTTCGGGGGATTTCTCTGATCACTGCTGAGGGGTGT
>NW_027773235.1:0-293 GCF_054177405.1 Leptonychotes weddellii | reverse complement strand
TTCAAAATAGGAATTTTGGGGGGACACAAACATTGAGGCCATAGCACCTCCTGAGTCTCGCTCAGAGCTTCTGATGTTTACTGCGTTATCAGAGCCAACACCACCCATCTGCCCCAGGGCCTTTGCCCTTGCTCTGCTTCCCACCTGGGCTGTACTTCCTCCAGCAGGCCTTGCTTGGCCAGCCTCTCTAAAGTAGCCCGCCCAGCGCTCCATCCCCGTAGCTTGTTTTCATCAGAGGGCTTCCTGTTCATTCTCTGCCCCCACCTTCTCTAGAACGTGGGCTCCGCAAGGGC
>NW_027773234.1:0-293 GCF_054177405.1 Leptonychotes weddellii | reverse complement strand
TGCTGTAAATTCTCCTTACATACAGAGACCACCTGAGGGGAGACTGAAAAATCCTTCATAACTATCCCACTGTATATAGCCTGGCTCACAGATGCAGTACCTAAATTTAACAGAAATTGAACATTCTTCTCTCGAAATGTTATTGCTTTTTTGAGTGGTCAGTATATAAATAAAGACATAAAGGTCTGTTTGCAATTTCATCTTCAGAATCTCATTGGATGAGAGATTATGAGAGGTCATGTAATTGGAGAAAAGGACTAGAGAAAATTTGGGGATTTTTTATGGAGAAGATA
>NW_027773233.1:0-293 GCF_054177405.1 Leptonychotes weddellii | reverse complement strand
ATGTATTATTTGTTTCAGAGGTACAGATCTGTGATTCAACAGTCTTACACAATTCACATGACATTGGTGAGGGTATGTGCTATGGTGAACATCGAGCTCTTCTACCTTTCTCTGCTATTCTTGAGCACAGCTGAGCATATTTTGATTCTATGGCCACCAGTTTGTTAGTCATCTTTCTTTAGGTACAGTTCACTGATATACCCTGCTTGGCAAGAAAAAAAATCCACAAGAATTTCTTCTGAAGACATTCACATGCAGCATGTGTTAGATTTTTCATTTTCATTTGGCATTTT
>NW_027773232.1:0-293 GCF_054177405.1 Leptonychotes weddellii | reverse complement strand
CTATTTATAAATATTCATACATTTATTTTATATTTATAAAGCATAAGCATATTTTAAAATTTATATTCACTTAATTATATTTAATATTAATCAAATATTTATAAAAAGTCATCATAGTATGGTGACTAACATAATAAAATAAAATTTAAAAATATATATAAAAAATAAAAAATAAAAATAAAAGAAACAAAAAAAAGTCATCATATATGTGGCCTAAAAAACACTCAACAGATTCCAAACCACCCATACCTTCCTGCTGTTAGTGAACCCTCTGGCTCAACCATAGACCCCAA
>NW_027773231.1:0-293 GCF_054177405.1 Leptonychotes weddellii | reverse complement strand
AGGAAAGAAGTAAAAGTCCCAAAGATGTGGTTAGACTTGGGGACTTATATACCATTTTAACACATGGAGATAATTGACTAGATGAAGGAAGGGCATCTGGGCTGATAAATTGTGGGAGGGTGACAGAAAATCATGGAAGATAAGGTTTGTTTATGCCGACTATCTTGGCGTTGGCCCTCCACCTCCTGTGACAAGAGTTGTTTTCCTCATCCGGGGACAAGAGAGGGGGATATTTATTCCACCTTCGCAGAGGGAATTTCGTGCCCTGCTTTTAGGCAATTAAGGGGAGGGCA
>NW_027773230.1:0-293 GCF_054177405.1 Leptonychotes weddellii | reverse complement strand
ATCTTTAAAAAAGAATTGAACTAGAAAATATCTTTATTTGGATAAATAGCTTTGTAGGAAAAAAATGCTTTAAAGATCATAACTTGAATTAGTTGTTCTTGGGAAATTAAAATCCCACCAATTGAAAAACTAGTGTTTTCATTCCTGAGAAATATCTAAAACTAAAACGTTATTTTACAGTGGTAGTAAAACTCGACAGAAGTTGATATAAGAAACAAAATCAGTCATTTTCCAGTGTAGACCAGAAGCAAACACAAGAAAAGTTTATTTGAGTTTTAAAATATCACATATTA
>NW_027773229.1:0-293 GCF_054177405.1 Leptonychotes weddellii | reverse complement strand
AGGTTACTGCCTATGTTCTCTTCTAGGATTTTGATGGATTCCTGTCTCACATTGAGGTCAGAAAGGAATACTTTAAAGGGGGTACTGGAACCCATTGAAGTCTTTTCCTCTTCCATAAACAGGACGACTTTAGCTCCTGGGGAGCATGGTAGTGGAATGGTCATCAGGTGGATTGGTGCTGGATTGAAGTCTTCTTACTAACTGTGGGACTACAGACAAGTTTCTTAATCTCTCTATGCTTTCATTTTATGCAAGTAGAGATAATAATATACCGATCTAATAGGGTTGTTGCA
>NW_027773228.1:0-293 GCF_054177405.1 Leptonychotes weddellii | reverse complement strand
AAGAATTGGGAATTTTTATTCATCACAAACCTTTTCTTGGAGAAACTCCAAAGAAGAAACTGTAGTGAACAAAGACACAAATCAATCATATAATGAAGTCTAAATAATGGTTGATAAACACTGTTTAATAAAATGATTCACAAGCTGAATCTAAAAATCCCAATGCCTGCAAGGTGTGAGACAGGAATGTTGATGTATATAGATAATTAAAGCTATGCTAATATATTTTGCTTGTTTATAGAAAAAAATGTAGATACAGATTAATATTACACATCCATTTTTAAAATATGTAT
>NW_027773227.1:0-293 GCF_054177405.1 Leptonychotes weddellii | reverse complement strand
ACACTAGAGGCCAGTGATGCATAGGACATCACATAATATGTTCAAGTTCAAGGGGCCCATTTAACATTTCTAGAAGTTTGGACACAAGTTTGTCTTTTCTGAGGGGGCAGTCTTTTTAGGGGATGTAGGCTCCCCAAAGGAAAAGCTTTAAGTTAGCTGCTTGTATCTCCCAGAATGGGCCTATGGATGAAGGTGCTGACGACAAATGGAAACACCCCAATGTTGGGTCATCATTTGGGATAGTGGGGAAACTTCAATAGATCTCTGCACCCTACTGAGAACACCAGCTCCTA
>NW_027773226.1:0-3752 GCF_054177405.1 Leptonychotes weddellii | reverse complement strand
TCCCCAGTGTCTATCACCCAGTCACCCCATCCCTCCCACCCCACCCCCCACTCCAACAACACTCGGTTTGTTTCCTGCGATTAAG
The DNA here is from genome assembly GCF_054177405.1 of Leptonychotes weddellii. Taxonomy (NCBI): domain Eukaryota; kingdom Metazoa; phylum Chordata; class Mammalia; order Carnivora; family Phocidae; genus Leptonychotes; species Leptonychotes weddellii. Next base: position 3,667 of record NW_027773226.1, on the reverse strand, counting down.
AATTCCTCATATCAGTGAGATCATATGATACATGTCTTTCTCTACTACAGTGATTTTTAAGATAAGTTTAGCCAACAATGTTTTTACCGAAATATCTAGTCAAAAGTCTAAAAATGCATACTTATTTTTAAAACCAAAGAAATAGCAGAAATCTATCTATATATTTTGAGAAACACTATATGTACTATCCAGCAGTTAAAATACTGGAAAAGGTATGATTTGAATGCTAAACGATACTGTTTTTCCTAAAATGGAATCATATCACAATACTATGCAATCACTTGGTGGAAAATGTTTCTACCTAATGGAATACTTTTATGGATGTATTCAAGAAAAGCTACTTAGCAAAGAACCCTGTCTTTTTGCAGCACCAGCACTCCCCTCAAACACTGGCACCCTGGAAAGACATCCTGGAAACACATTAGACTTGGTATTTAATTATGTGACATCAAAGGGAAAAAATTAAGACTCAAAAGGGGGCTGGGGGAGAAACAAGGGAGAGGGGTTTCTATACCTTGTAAACATCCCTGAACACTAAAACTACTGCATTTTTCTCTTCTAGGTACCATAACCTCTTGGGTAGTGATCTTTATTCTGCCTATCAACAGTGCTTTGAACCCAATTCTGTATACTCTGACCACAAGACCATTCAAAGAAATGATCCATCAGTTTTGGTATAACTACAGACAAAGAAGATCTATTGACAGCAAAGGAAGTCAGAAAACATATGCTCCGTCATTCATCTGGGTAGAAATGTGGCCACTGCAAGAGATACCATCTGAGTTAATAAAGCCAGCTCTTTTCACAGACCCCTGTGAATTGTCACTAATTTCTCAATCAACTAGACTCAATTCCTATTCATAACTGACTCTGAAACCCATTGCTATGCAGAGAATGTTGTGGGATGCTTCACGATGGATTTATTAGTATAAAATGAATGCCGCAAAATTAATAATTTATAATGGTTAAGATAAAGCTATTACAAGGACATGAGGTTATTTTTGAAAAATCAAAGTGACGGGGGCCCGTATAAAGGGAAATAAATTATATCGACAATGTGTATATATTAGTACATATTTTGCATAAGAAATTAAGAGAAATCTATTTCAGAAAGATTTATTCATTCTTTTACCATGCATTTATTGAGTACCCATTATGCACGTAGCACTGCAGTAAATTTCTGGAAGTGCACAGCATAGAACCTTTTCAATTTGCAATGTCAAATTATGTGTAGCTACAACAGAATATACGAAGGCCATTTGCAGTTCTTAGTTTAAGGCAGAGCTTTGTCTGTCATGCATATCAGCAAACACAATAATCATGGACACCTGTAAATAAAGGTTTAAGGTTTTGGAATACCCAAAATAATGAAAAATGAGGAATGAGAAAATATCTGATTGTTGGCAAAATAGATATTTTAAGAATTCATCTTACCTCTCTTGAAGTCCCTGTATGCTTGAGAGGTAATACACAATATTACTCTGAAAAAAGATGTTCTGATATAAACTCAAAATAGCACTTCTCTATGCATCCTCACATTTACAGTCAATTGATTTTAAACAAAGATACCAAGACAATCAAAGGAAGAAAGAACTGTCTTTTCAATAAATGATGCTGGGCCAACTGGATATTCACATGCAAAGGATTGAGGTTGGACCCCTACCTTATACTATATACAAAAAATTAACTCAAAATTAAACAACCTAAATATAAGACATAAAACTCTTAGAAGAAAACATTTGGGTAAATCTTCAAGACCTTGGATTTAGCAACGGATCCTTAGATGTGACAACAAAATCGTAAGTAAAAAAAAGGGAAAAAATTGATAAATTGGACTTTACCTAAATTAAAAAGTTTGTGCACCAGAGAATGTTATCAAAAAAGTAAAAAGACGGGGCACCTGGCTGGCTCAGTAGGTGGAACGTGTAACTCTTGATCTTGGGGTTGTAAGTCCGAGCCCCACAATGGGTATAGAGATTAGTTAAAAATAAAATCTTAAAAAAAAAAAAAAGTAAAAAGACAATCTGCAGAATGGAAGGAAATATTTGCAAATCCTATATCTGAGAAGGAGTTAATACCCAGAATATATAAAGAACTCCTACAACTCAAGATAAACAACCCAATTTAAAAGTGGGCAAAGGACTTAAAAAGACATTTCCACAAAAAAGATACACAAATGGCCAATAAGCACTTGAAAAGTTGGTCAACATCAGTAATCATTAGAAAAATGAAAACTAAAACCACAATGAGATAGATTACACGTACTAGAAAGGCTGTAATTAAAACAACAAAAGAAAAAAGAAGAAAATAAGTATTGACAAGGATGTGGAGATTGAAACCCTTCTGCATTGCTCGTTGGAATGTAAATGATGCAGCTGCAATAGAGAACAGTTTGGTGGTTCCTCAGAAGCTTATCATTGAATTACCATGTGATCCAGCAATTTCACCCCTGGGTATAAACCCAAAAGAATACAAAACAGGACTCAAACAGGTACTTGTATGCAAATGCTCATTGTGTTAGTTATTTACGTAACCAAAAGATGGAAACAACACAAGTGCCCATCAACTAATAAATGGATAAACAAAGTGTGGTATACACATACAATGGAATATTATTCAACCATTTATAAGAAAGAATGAAGTTTTGACACATCATCTACAACACGATGAGTATGAAATAAGCCAGACACAAAAGGACAAATACTGTATGATTCCACTTACATGAAATATCTAGAAGAAGCAAATTCATAGAGACAGACAGTAAATTAGAGATTACTGGGGGTGACTGGGTTGGGAGGATGCTGCCTAAAAAGTACAGAGTATTTTCTAGGGCAAAAAATAGATTCTCAAATTGATTGTGGTGATGGATAAACAACTGTGTGAATATGCTAAAAGCCATTGAATTGTACATGTTAGGTGGATGAATTTGAATTAGATCTCAGTAAAGCTGGTAAGAGGGAAAAGAAAGAAAAGAGCTAGAATGAACTGACTCAAGAAGTTAAGGAAGGAAAGGTCTGCATGTACATGTTTTACTTCAAAGAGGAAGTAGTTGTCATCAAGAGATGGATTTACCTGCCTTTTGCATGGCCAGCCAGTTCATAAGAGATTAACTTTTTAGCTAGTTATTCTTCTGGTCTCTGAGCTATTGGAATTTTTTGCTTTCATAATTTGAAATCTTTAAATAGGAATAAAATGTTTTCAGGTACTTTTAAATACACCAAAAATGTTTGAAACATGAAAATACTGGAATCAAAAATATATTTATTGAATATATAATTGTATAGATTTCTTTTGAAAGTAAATTGCCTACAATTTAATTCTAGTAAAAATATGGATTGCTTTGAGTGCTTTCCGTTCTTACTTGGAATAATACCAATAAATTTTCTACCTGAGGAATATGATTATGCTTTCAACAAAAAATCAGAATAGAAAGCTATAGTTCTTCTTATAATATTCAATTCTCAAGGCACCTGGGTGGTTCAGTCAGTTGGGCATCTGAATCTTGATTTCAGCTCAGGTTGTGATCTCAGGGTTATGAGATTGAGCCCCACCTCAGGCTCTGTGCTCAGCTTGGAGTTGCTTGGGACTTTCTTTCCCTTTCCTCTTCACTCCCCCACATGGTCTCTATCTCGCGCTCTCTAAAATAAATAAATAAATCTTTAAAAAA
>NW_027773225.1:0-293 GCF_054177405.1 Leptonychotes weddellii | reverse complement strand
ATGTCATCCTCTAATGAATAGCACTTGTGTTTAGGGTTCCCTGGAGAAAGGATGGATTCTAAGGCTGGGACAGCAAATGCATAAAATGGGCCAGATATATGACTGGGGAACACGACAGAAGGACAAGGGTGCCAACATGGAAGTGCTCCCAACTTGTCAAAGCTGGGCCAATTTGAGCAAAAACAGGAACAGACAGAAAGAGACTGAAATGTATTGGATTATAACACAAAGAATAAAATTAAAAAAAAAACCATAGATCCACACTCAGATAAATAAATGATTGAATGAATGAA
>NW_027773224.1:0-293 GCF_054177405.1 Leptonychotes weddellii | reverse complement strand
AATTAATGGTCCAGAGCACATAAGATACGTAACTGCCAACCTACATTGTGGCTTCTGGTATTCTTTCAGGCCATTTGAAGTGCCCACTTAAGAAAGATTGTGAGTTCGGGGCGCCTGGGTGGCTCAGTCGTTAAGCGTCTGCCTTCGGCTCAGGTCATGGGATCGGGTCCCGCATTGGGCTCCCTGCTCGAGGGAAGCCTGCTTCTCCCTCTCCCTCTGCCTGCCACTCCCCCTGCTTGTGCTCGCTCGCTCTCTGTCAAATAAATAAAATCTTAAAAAAAAAAAAAAAAAAA
>NW_027773223.1:0-293 GCF_054177405.1 Leptonychotes weddellii | reverse complement strand
TTTTGAAGTCAGCCTGCATTTTTTCTTCATAGCAGTCTGTATACCACATACCAAAGTCCTTTTAATATATGTTTTTAAATGAAATATCCTACGTATAAGAGTAAACATTTTTAAAAATACAAATGGTTCCTTAAGAAGTAAAATATTATCACTTATTTTAAAAGACCATTTGACGGGGTGCCTGGGTGGCTCAGTCGTTAAGCGTTGCCTTTGGCTCAGGTCATGATCCCAGGGTCCTGGGATCGAGCCCCGCGTGGGCCTCCCTGCTCTGCGGGAAGCCTGCTTCTCCCTCT
>NW_027773222.1:0-293 GCF_054177405.1 Leptonychotes weddellii | reverse complement strand
CCAAGCACATGATTTATATTCATAAACATTTTAACTTATTATTTTTAAAAATAAAATATAAAACTAACATAACATAATAAAATAAAAAACAATCCTAGACTTCTTTGCACTTTTGGTTACAGATTTTTTTTGGATGCTGTGCCTATTCAGTGTATTCATAAGTGACTTTATGGGGCAGAGAGGCAGTAGCAGAAGAAGATTCTATTTTGGTAGAGGAGATCTGATAGGTACACAGTGCTCTGGATCATTCTTTTGACCCTAGTCCTGTGGTTAATGTGGTGGTATTTTTCAAA
>NW_027773221.1:0-293 GCF_054177405.1 Leptonychotes weddellii | reverse complement strand
TTAACATATAGTTTATTATTAGTTTCAGAGGTAGAATTTAGTGATTCATCAGTTGCATATAACACCCAGTGCTCATTCTATCAAATGCCCTCCTTTTTTTTTTTTTTTTTTAAAGATTTTATTTATTTATTTGAGACAGAGAGAATGAGAGACAGAGAGCATGAGAGGGAGGAGGGTCAGAGGGAGAAGCAGACTCCCCACCGAGCAGGGAGCCCGATGCGGGACTCGATCCCGGGACTCCAGGATCATGACCTGAGCCGAAGGCAGTCGCTCAACCGACTGAGCCACCCAGG
>NW_027773220.1:0-293 GCF_054177405.1 Leptonychotes weddellii | reverse complement strand
GGTGGTAGCTGGCACGTGGTAAGGCTTCAAAAAACATCTGCTACTCTTCCTATTATTGTGGCTGTTATTCTCATTTTTACAGTTAGGATTGAGGCACAGAGAGCAAAAGCAAGTAGATGCAGCCTGGATTCCAAGCCAGACCTTACTGATTCCAAGTTCAGCATCTTTTCCTCTAAACCTCGTTTCAGGGGAAGAAGCATTGGATGCCTTGGCCTCCCTTCTGGCTCCCCTAGCCTCCCATGTCCTGGAGCTACCACTTTCTTACTTCTTGTGTGGCCTTCAACTAGTTATTT
>NW_027773219.1:0-293 GCF_054177405.1 Leptonychotes weddellii | reverse complement strand
CAACTTTTCATCCCAGGCTATATTCAATTGCTTAATAAATAAGCTTTTTCTCCACCTGCGTTTAACCAGAATTGGCCTTCATTACCCCCACCCCAGTATTTAAAGTGAATCTCTGAACTGAATCACCTGCTTAATATAGATTTCAAGATAAGTAGCCTGATTTAGACTATTTCAAAATAAGGTGGCCTAATTGTACATTTAAGGTTTCTTTGAAGAAAATTAAAAATGAAATATAATGGAAAATTGATTGTTCTGCCTACAGATTCAAAATAAAGAACAAAATTAAAATACAA
>NW_027773218.1:0-293 GCF_054177405.1 Leptonychotes weddellii | reverse complement strand
CGCTTTGTGAGATTTATGCCCATGATTACAGGGGTTGCAGCTTGGGTCACCCGTGAAATCCCCAGTAGCCCCCCAGTTCCTGGAGGGTTGATCTCCTCACTGGGCTGGAAGGGAGCTGGGCCTGAGGTTGGCTGGAGCCTCTGGGGGTGGGGGGTCCACTGAACAGCCAGACTGCTCAGGACTGAGGGCACAGGGCTGAGGGACTGTCCACTTCGTGCCGGCGGCATACAGTGGAAGCAAACGGGTACAACCAGCAGAGACTTGTGTGTGCCCGGCACTTCCTCCATCTGTCA
>NW_027773217.1:0-293 GCF_054177405.1 Leptonychotes weddellii | reverse complement strand
ACTGGACCCTCCAGACACACTCTCTCCCCCTCTACAGCAGCAATTTCAAATCTCACCCGCTGCAGGTATTCTCAGCTATTTCTGGAGAAAATTTAAAAAAACAACAAAAAACAAAACAAAAAAACCCCAACAACCCAGAAACATCAGGCAGGAGCCACAGCCGACCTCCATGGAAACAAAGACATACCAGCACCTACAACAACCCTTTTAAGGGTTTCAAAGGAAGAGGTGTCTTGCCTGCCCTCCAGGCTTAGGGTGTAAGAGCTAGGTGTGGCTGGGGCTTTACCACTGAA
>NW_027773216.1:0-293 GCF_054177405.1 Leptonychotes weddellii | reverse complement strand
GTATTTTGCCTCCACCCCTGTTCCCCACCTAATGCCATTTTGAAATCCCAGACATTGTATCAATAGCATTTGATTGGTAAATATTTCAGTTCACTTTTTTTTTTTCATTTCAGCAGAATTTGTAAACTCATAGGAATTGGGGATCTGTTCTATTAACCAAAGAGAAATATTTTGGCAATTTGAAAGCTTCCAAATTGCTTTCGTTGATTGACCTTTGTCCTGACCTGGCTGGGTAGCCTGAGCGGTCTTAAGCTGACTGGGGGTTGGAGAGGGGTTAGCCGCTGCATTGCTCA
>NW_027773215.1:0-3753 GCF_054177405.1 Leptonychotes weddellii | reverse complement strand
GGTCTCCGGCCACACTCCGTGCTCACCCGGTCTGTGACCGCGCATTTCTATCTCCGGCACCCAACCCCGGGTGGAGTCTCCAAACCCAGCAGATCCCTGCGGTGCACTCCCGCGTGGCTCCTCCCAGGGGAGGAAAGTGAGTTTCCCCAGATCTGCCGCTTGTTGGGTCCCTGCTGGAGGAGCAGTGGCCCGACTGTGCCATGGATCACGGTTTATGGCAACCCCGAGCTGAGAGCCCGCACCTGGGCTCTGTCTCTGCAGCCAGCCTCCCCGCTCTGATACCTGGGATCTCTGGCACACTCAGGCACCCCCGGTCTTTCTGTGACCCCGAGGGTCCTGAGACCACACTGTCCCGGAGGGTTCCACCCCCTGCTTCGCCACCAGAGTGACGTCCCTCAGTGGAGCAGACTTTTAAAAGTTCCGATTTTGTGCTCCGTGGTTCTATCACTTGCCAGAAGCGGCCGACGGAGGCCCCTTCCCCGTGGTCTATCCTCCCGAATATCGCCTAGGATTCACTTCACCGCACGTCCTACCTTCCAGAAAGTGGTCGCTTTTCTGATGAGAGAGTTGTTGCTATTCTTTTCTTTGATCTCCTGTTGAGTTTGTAGGTGTTCAGAATCGTTTGATCCCTATCCAGCTGAATTCCTGAGAGGAGACGAAATCCAGGTCTCCTACTCCTCTGCCGTCTTGCTCCGCCCCCCTCTTTTTTTTTTTTTTAACATATAATGTATTAATTGTTTCAGAGGTACAGGTCTGTGGAATTCATTTCTGAGAAACACATGAAATTCTGGTGTGGGGCAAATCATGATGATTTCATACTCTTTTGCAAAATTTGGCATTTTATAAAATAAACAAAAGGTTTCAAGCTGTTCTGAGAAAAATAAAACAACACCCAATAACTTCAAGGAGTATAAAATCTTACAATTAATACAATTTGTTATTTTTATTCTAATTATAAGTAATTATAAAATATGTGCTTTGAAAAACCTTTGTATTCATTAATTATATTTATAGTTAATAACCATGGGAGTTTAGTACTATTTCACTAAATTACTTATTTTTTATTTTGTTAGGTCAGATTACAGCATACTAAAAGGATGAGTGAGGTAGCTCAAACTTCTACAAATGGAGACATTTAGCTTTTGGAGACATTCTCTGTCCCCTCCTTTTCCTTCAAGCACATTCTTAAGTTTTCACCCAACAGAAGATAAACTTACCTTAGAGTGAGTTCAGCCAAGCTAATTTCATTTCAGATATGCGGTGAAGAATATATTCTTGAAATTGCAATTAGTAATCAATTAAATGAAAACAGAGCAATATTGTGTGAGCCCCAGCAAGCATGCGGGTCCTTTGCATGTGTTGTTTTTGTCTGCCCCACAATCTATAGGTATCTCTAAAGAAGGTTCCAAATAAATTATATCATGGATTCTTGTTATTCCAAAAATTATAAGGAGTGAAGAATTATTCATGTCAAAATTACAACAAAACAAAACAAACAAACAGCAACAACAAAAAAACCCCCACTACATTAGAAGCAAAAGTTGGAGTTGGTAATTCTCTCTTTGAGTACAGGTCCCAACAGGAAGTCAATGTGTACTGCATGCGTAGGTTTGAGTATACGCAATTATCTTCTTGGCTGGAATCAGGATGGGCAGAGATCCAGGGTCATAGCTATATGACACTAAGAGTACAGCGATGTTTGGTGGCTGAATCAAGCAAAATTATGATCTTTGATTCCAGTTCTGTTATGTATCCTGTGATGAGCTAAACATTTAAGAAATTTCCTTTCATTTGTTGAAAGGAGTAGCCAAATTTTTGTGGTGGTTTTCCATTAGACACTGGAAAATTTCAGTATTCACCAGAAACGGGCAACCATTCTAATTATTTTATGAGACAAATTAACATGGACAATATCATTTGAACTTTTGCCTGGGGTGATCCAAAGATAATGACAATTTGGGTCAAAAAATATAATGCAAGTGTACTAGAGGTAGAGACTTCATAGTCACTTAGAGATAAACTTCAAAAAGATTCTCTTCTTGCAAGAAAGGCAACTGGAAGAATCTTTCTGTTTCTTTTGAAGTTGTCTTAGTTCTAAGCAGGTTGCAATGCCCCTTTACTTGCTAAATACCCTAAAAATTCTCCCCTCTGAAAAGGATTTGCTACTAGTCATTTAGTAAAATAAAGTCATTATGTCTTTTCAGTCAAGGGAATACATGCTTGTATTGAGAATGCATTTAAGAATTCATCTCCTAATTCCTAATGAAAGAAACCATAAAGAATGGAAAGGAGGAAGTGGAATATAAAAAGGAAATGGAGAGGAGCAAGATGGCGGAGGAGTAGGAGACCTGGATTTCATCTGGCCCCAGGAATTCAGCTGGATAGGTATCAAAACATTCTGAACACTTACAAACTCAACAGGAGATCAAAGAAAAGAATAGCAACAACTCTCTGAACAGAAACGTGACCACTTTCTGGAAGGTAGGACGTGCAGAAAAGTGAATCCAAGGCGATATTCGGGAGGATAGACGGCAGGGGAGGGGGTCTCTGTCGGCCGCTTCTGGCAAGTGATAGAGCAGCAGAGCACAAAATCGTAACTTTTAGAAGTCCGCTCTGCTGAGGGACGTTGCTCCAGTGGCTAAGCGGGGGGTGGAAACCTCGTGGGACAGTGTGGTCTCAGGACTTTTGGGGTCACAGAAAGACCAGGGGTGCCTGAGAGTGGCAGAGCTCCCAGGTATCGGAGCGGGGAAGCCGGCTGCAGAGGCGGAGCCGAGGAGCAGGCTCTCAGCTTGGGGTTGCCATAAACCATGATGCACTGCACAGTCAGGCCACTGTTCCTCCAGCAGGGACCCAACAAGTGGCAGATCCGGGGAGACTCCCCTTCCTCCCCTGGGAGGAGTGGCACGGGAGAGCACAGCAGGGATCTGCTGAGTTTGGAGACTCCACACCGAGTTGGGCGCCAGAGATAGAAACACTCGGTCACAGGCCAGGTGAGCATGGAGTGCGGCCAGAGACCTGGGAGATGGGAATGATTCACTGCCTTACTCTGAGGCTCACTGAGGAGTGGGGCCCCGAGTTCTCGGCTCCTCCGGGGTGGAGACTGGGAGGCTGCCATTTTCATTCTCATCCTCCAAAGCCGTGCAGAAAGCTTGCAGGGAACAAAAGCTCCCGAGAGCAAACCCAAACAAATTACTTAGCCCGGACCAGGCAAGGGTGGGGCAATCCACCTCCGGCAAAGACATTTGGGAACCAGGGCAACAGGCCCCTCCCCCAGAAGATCAGCAAGAACAGCCAGCCAAGACCAAGTTTACCGATCAATGAGAACGGCAGAATTCCAGCACTACGGGAATACTGCACATAGGACTCATGGCCTTTTTACCATGATTCTTTAGTCTTTCAAAGTTAATTTTTTTTTTTGAATTTTTCTTTTTCCCTTTTTCAAACAACATCTTATCAATCCCTTTTTTAAAAAACATTTTATTTTTCATTTTTAGAGTCATATTCTATCCCTTCATAGTAGTTACCCTTGTTCTTGGCATATATATATAAGTTGTTCTCTCTATAAAACTTTGAGATACAGTTTCCTCTAACAGATCAAAATATACCCTAAATCTCTAGTGTATGGCTTTGTTCTAGTCTCCTGCCTGATCACATTCTCTCCTTTTTTCTTTTTTTTTTAAATCCTCTTCTTTCTTTTTTCAAACAACTTCTTATCAATTCCTTTTATAAAATTTTTTATACTTTTCATTTTTA
>NW_027773214.1:0-293 GCF_054177405.1 Leptonychotes weddellii | reverse complement strand
CAGGGAGCCTGCTTCTCCCTCTGACTCTCCGCCCTCTCATGTGCTCTCTGTCTCTCTCATTCTCTCTGTCTAAAATAAATAAATAAAATCTTTAAAAAAAAAAAAAAAAAAAAAAAGAAGGACTACCTTATTCTGCTGGTGGGAGAGGGGATGTGGCCATCCTGCTGGGGAGCTTTTTTTCAAATCCCAGGTCCCCAAACTTTTACATTTTTCTCTACTACCTTTCACTATTTTTGTTTGGCAATTCCCAGGATTTATAGTTGTATTTAATCAGGGGGAACAGACAGAAATGG
>NW_027773213.1:0-293 GCF_054177405.1 Leptonychotes weddellii | reverse complement strand
ACTCTAACCTTTTGACAATCATGTCAGTGTGTGGCATTGTTCGGAAAAGACAATCATTAACCTAATAAATTGCTATTTCCAAATGAATCATTTGGCCAAAATTAACCAGAAAATATGTGAGCCCTGCTAGAGAATGTTTTTCCTATTTCCCATTTTTTTCCCCAAGATTAGTACATGTTAAAAATAAAAATAATATTAGCATTTCCTGAAATAAAATAAAATAGTAAACAGATCTTAACTTCCATAATTGTTTTCCTATCAATAGAGGTAAAGCACAGAAAATTATCTAATTT
>NW_027773212.1:0-293 GCF_054177405.1 Leptonychotes weddellii | reverse complement strand
ACTTGCAGACCTTGTGACCTCAGGCAATACTCAAACCTCTCAATCCCTCTGATCCCTCATTAGTGGGCAGTCTTAATAACACCTCAGTATATTTGGGGAAATATCCTGTCATTCCTGTCAAATAAGACACGTATGTGGGAGTGCTTTGAAAATTATCAAGTATCTTACACAACTCTTACTTATCATGAAGTATTTATATCAGTTCTTCAGAACAAACACCCTTTTGTTCAATGCCCGTTGTTTCTGAGGTAGTTTGGAAAACATTCCATCACCTGGCTCCTCACACAAGAGCC
>NW_027773211.1:0-293 GCF_054177405.1 Leptonychotes weddellii | reverse complement strand
GGTGGGCTGTGCCTGTCCCCAGGGGGAGAGAGAGTCACCCACCCCTCTCTGTCCAGGAGGGAGGGTAGGGCAGGCAGGGTGGTGGTGGGGGGGGCCCACACTTTTCCACAGCTACCTCTGTTTTGTGCAGAGGCAAGCTCCTGGCATGCACCTGCTCCCATCCGCCAGGCACGGGACAGAGGGCCATCTCAGCTCAGTTTGGTGGCCGGTCGGAGGTGAGCAGTAATGGTGACAGCCGTGTTTCCACAGCGCCGCGTGCCCTGCTCTGTGCTGAGCTCTGTGGATGCTTTGCC
>NW_027773210.1:0-293 GCF_054177405.1 Leptonychotes weddellii | reverse complement strand
CCCCCCTCTCATGCTCTCTCTCTCTCATTCTCTCTGTCAAATAAATAAATAAAATCTTTAAAAAAAAAAAAAAAAAAATCTTTAAAAAAAAAAAAAAATAGTTTACTCACTCATATCCTTGCTTGCACTGCAATTCCTAAACATGTTCTATACCATCATCACTTTATGCCTGTTAGTTTTTAAATTCTTCTGCCTGAGCCGTCCTTCCCCTTTTGCTGTGAATGAGATCTGTCACATTTATGGTCCTCTAAGACACAACTTAAAAATCCTCCTTCTTTGAAGACTTTCTCAAA
>NW_027773209.1:0-293 GCF_054177405.1 Leptonychotes weddellii | reverse complement strand
CATCCTTTGTATTTTGATGCTTCCTAATTCCCCTTCTGGGACGGTAACCTTCCTTTTACTTTCGAAGGGCACCAGCCATGGCGGCACTCCCTGCGCTGGGTAGTAATTCCACGGCTTTCGATAACAGGGTGCACATGAAATGCCATGCACACATTAGGGAGGGAGTACAATTTAGAACACTTCATTAATGTTCAGGTCATACCTGCCCAAAGGCCATGCTGATTTTTTCTTTTTCTTTCCTATATTAGTATATGGGCCACCCCCCTTGATATTTTCTGGCAGCGGTATCAATC
>NW_027773208.1:0-293 GCF_054177405.1 Leptonychotes weddellii | reverse complement strand
TCCCGGAGTCCTGGGATCGAGTCCCACATCGGGCTCCTGGCTCGGCGGGGAGCCTGCTTCTCCCTCTGACCCTCTCCCCTCTCATGCTGTTTCTCTCTCTCTCTCTCTCTCAAATAAATAAATAAATAAAACCTTAAATAAATAAATAAATAAATAAATAAATAAAATAAAAAATCTATGATCCCTATTGAGTTAATTTTTATATAAACTGAGGTATAAGTTGAAGTTCTTTTGTTTTACCTGTTGATACGCAGTTGCTACAACCCTATTTGCTGAAAAGACTTCCCTTTCCT
>NW_027773207.1:0-293 GCF_054177405.1 Leptonychotes weddellii | reverse complement strand
CTGGGGACCTGCCTGCAGCCAGGGGACCGTGCCCGCCGGGCCAGTCGGCTGAGGGCTGCTGAGCTGGCTGGCCATGTCTAACAGGCTTCTGAGGGGGAAGCAGGTGCAGCAGGCCCGGGAGGCAACCTGCTGAGTGAATGGTGGCAGGCACGTTCACGCGGGGTGTAGCCGAGCACCTCTGGTGTGACTTTTGTCCCACTGGTCAGGAGGCCTGCAATGATGCCAGGCAGCTGGGAAGGGACGTGGGGGTGGGGGACACACCGGGTGGCTGAGCAGGGCGGGCCACACGGGAG
>NW_027773206.1:0-293 GCF_054177405.1 Leptonychotes weddellii | reverse complement strand
TTTTTTTTTAAAGATTTTATTTATTTATTTATTTGAGAGAGACAGAGAGAGAGAATGAGCGGGGTGGAGGGGCAGAGGGAGAGGGAGAAGCAGGCCCCCCGCTGAGCAGGGAGCCCGATGCGGGACTCGATCCCAGGACCCTGGGATCATGACCTGAGCCGAAGGCAGCCGCTTCACCGACTGAGCCACCCAGGCGCCCACCACTTCTGTGTTCTAATGTGAGAAGGTATTTACCTGTGGGAGCCTCATTTCCAGCTTCCCAAACCCACCAGATAACAGAGCCCCTAGTAACC
>NW_027773205.1:0-293 GCF_054177405.1 Leptonychotes weddellii | reverse complement strand
TCACCCACAAAGAGGATGATATTTTTGGCTTTACCTTGTTCATTGGCAGCTTGTTGACGAGCATCTGCCATGATTTTTTTAATTTCGGCCTCATTTTGCGCCACTTTGACTGCGCCTGCTTCAAACCAAACTTTGCTGTCAGCGTCTAAAGGTGCTTTTACGGTAGGCGTATTATGGGTCATTGTTGTTGACTTGTCGGCTGTCATATCGGTTGACATAGTGCCACAACCTGTAAGTGACGCTAACAGTAAGGTAATACTTGCAGAAAGTAGAGAGCCCTTAATTAATGATTT
>NW_027773204.1:0-3753 GCF_054177405.1 Leptonychotes weddellii | reverse complement strand
GCGCCTGGGTGGCTCAGTTGGTTGAGCGACTGCCTTCGGCTCAGGTCATGATCCTGGAGTCCCTGGATCGAGTCCCGCATCGGGCTCCCTGCTCGGCGGGGAGCCTGCTTCTCCCTCTGACCCTCCCCCTCTCATGTGCTCTCTGTCTCTCTCATTCTCTCTGTCTCAAATAAATAAATAAAATCTTTAAAAAAAAAAAAAAAACTTATTCAAATGTATTTTCTGTTAAAAAAATAAGAGCTTCTTCATTAATGTTTGATCCCAAACATCTCCACCACTGACGGCCACTTTATGGGGTTTTTTTTTGTTTTTAGTTTTTCTGTTTTTGTGACAAGCTATAACTGACTTGAATAATGGTTCTTAGGATTAGTCCAAGGTGGGACATGAACCTCTTACTATATATATATTATTTTGGAAGATGTGAAGCTTAGCTTTGTGTTATCCCTAATTGGAGACACCTACCTTAAATCAGGATGGCTGAGAATGCAAATTCACAGCTGAGGGACCGTGATGGATCAAAACAACAATATTTTTAATTCTGTGTATTTGCTAATTTCAAATCAATAATATTTTTACATACTTTGATTCTTTCAAGAGGTCCACAGTGACTTATAAATTAAAACATTTAGTTTCTTCCTCCAAAACTCTTTCCAGACCTCTAATCAGCATTCCTTATTTTTATATATACAAAGCCTAGTTCCCTAAAAGCGGGAAATTTCTACCCACCATCACTCAGCTACCAGTTAGTAAGGTTAGAAGTTAAATATAGGAAATCTTACTTTCATTCCACTGTAGATCCTGGGTCTCTATTTATAGCTATTTTACACTTTCTTTGTGCATGGCTTTTAAAAAATCTGTGTATTTGGACCCTTAATATCTTATTTGAAAATGGAGATTTTTTTTTCAATGTACAAGTAGGGAAAGACAGAGGATGTGGCATTTTGTCAAGGGTTCTTAGTGTATTTTCTCCAGTAGAGTTTCCTAAGAAGGTCAGTTTCCATAAATAAACCTTACTTTACATCTCGTTTTTCATTTCGTGCTCACAAGGTCACATCATTTCATTGGATGGACACTTTATATTAGTTTTCTATTCAATAAGGAATGGTTCCTATAGCACCTTTGGGGAGTAGACCACCTTGTTACAAAAAGAAAGAGGCAAAGGGGGGATGGAAGGAATGGGAAAAAAATACAGAAATGCCGATGTCTGGGCCATTGCCTGCTAAATTCATAAATGGATCAATCCCACTATGACATACAGGCTAAAGAAAGAGGTACACTGGGTCCATAATATTTACTCTGAACCATGGGAGAGAGAGAGAGAGAGACAGATAAATATTGATTTCTGGCTCAAAAATTTTAGCCCTTTGTGGCCCTGCCTCCTTAATAACCTGCTATAGAAACCACCTGAAGTGAATAGTCTAGATGACCTAACATTCCATATCATCCAGAAATGATCAAAGCTCCTTGGAAGGTCAGATGTGTGACCAAGGGTTCTGCTGGAAAGCTGTCACATACTGGCCTAGCCACAGCCCACAGCAATGAATGTTCCGGGCAGACCACCAACTTGGAGAGGTGCCATGGCTACCCCAGTAAATCACAAGGGAGTCAGGACCTTCCATTTGTCAGAAGCCAACAAGTGCAGGGGTGATTTTCAATACCACAGTGGGATTTTCAAATTATTTGGGCGGGGGTGTGGAGGAAATGGTGCAGACTACCATGTCTCAGAGACCGGGACTTCAGAACTGTTTGGTTCCGGTAGGAACTTTCTTGGACAGTTGAGAAACACTCAACTTTTAATGGGCTTCCATGAAAATAATTTACCAAAGTGAAACTACTTGCTTCTCCTCAATCTTAAATTAAATATGTTCTTCTTCTATACACTGTTGTGATAAAAAAAAAAAAATCTGTGGAATTTAAGACCGAGATAGAAATTTAGCCTTGTAATCTAATTCCTTCATTTTCTATAGAAGGAAATTTTAACAACAAAGATGAAAACTGTAAATTTATCCTTTTCTCCTTCTTTCCTAGAAAGAATTTTTAAAAATTATTAATTAAAAAGATACATATTCACCCTTACCACTCACCCCTCGGAGTTTCAATCTGGAGTTACAGGATCATTCCTAGCTGTCCTATCATTATGAGGTAGGTTCAAGTTACTCAAAAGATACAGAACTTTCTGACTAGATGGACTCATCAACCCTCTCAGGACACAGCCTTCTATTATGCTCAGCAATTAGTGCTGGTACATGGTCATACCTGTGAAAATTACTGTACCCTACCTCCTCAGCTTCAAGGTTTTCTAAGTGGTATATCTGGAACCTGTTTTCAGCAAGTGTAGAGGAAGTTTTGAAACAAAGAGCATTGCATGAAAGTCACAAGGACTGAACCAGGCAGGCCCAGCCTGCTGTCCTTGTCCCAAACTTTGAGGAGTGGGGTGGGTCCTTAGTGACTCACATTCCTTCCATGGATAGTACCCAAGTAGGACTGCTGTAGGATGAGTCAGCCCCCAGGGCTCTTCCCTGCCTGGCTTGTGATATCTGACTCACTATGGCACCTGTCTGGCTCTCCGACTTCTCACTGGTAAAAGGAGGGGCTCAGAGTCACCAGATGTAAGGCCCATCCCCATCTCATTTCTTTAACGTAGGAAATAAACTTTTTACATCCCCCACCTTGCCTTTAAACTGCATTAAGCTTACTTAAATAGATGTCCTAAAAAAGGTGATCCTCCAATTTAACTACATTTTTATAAGAGGATCATTTTTTAAATAGGCAACAAATCATCATAAACATGCTCAGTGGAAGAAGTCCAACTAAACTACAGACTTCGGTTTTATCAACTCGACATTCACTGTTGTTACACAGTTTTCATAGATTTTATCTAAAAAGTACAAGATCATAGAAAATATCTCACATAGTAGAATTTAAAAACATCCAGGGGAGGAACTCCATTTTTTAAAAAAAGCCAGGCCATGACTATACTGCTTTGTTTTTGTTACAACTGAACAAAAGATTCCTAACCAATCTTCACAAATGTGGACACACGAAATATATACTACTGAAAATGAAATCTAGCAATTATTAAAAATAATCCATTTTAAGTGTATCAATATAAAAATCAACATAGACTCTCCCCAGCAGTGACTTATTAGATTAATTAATGCTTTCATATTCAGTGGATGTTTTTATATTGGAAAAAGCATGAAGATTTTTGTACGAGGAAACTTCTAAATTTTATAGCCC
Organism: Leptonychotes weddellii; assembly: GCF_054177405.1. Classification (NCBI taxonomy): domain Eukaryota; kingdom Metazoa; phylum Chordata; class Mammalia; order Carnivora; family Phocidae; genus Leptonychotes; species Leptonychotes weddellii. Next base: position 513 of record NW_027773204.1, on the reverse strand, counting down.
AAGATCAAACTAGTTTAGAATAAACTCAGTTTATATTTTACATCTCTCTTGTTGCTACACAGCCCTTAAATGGCGGAAAGAATATTTCTAAACAAGGTTTTGGGTGTTGTTCGTTTGCTTGTTCATTTCTTTTATTTTTTTTCACAGAAAACACCAAATTGCTATGGACTTTAAACTAGACAGCCATGCTGATAATATCTAAACTAAGTGAAATATTATGAAAACCAGCAAACCATAGCTTATACCCTTTTCCACGGAGCCTTTTTAAGAGCAAACTAATCTCTCTGGAAATTCTTTGCGTCAGAAATGAGTTTAGAGGGGCGCCTGGGTGGCTCAGTTGGTTAAGCGACTGCCTTCAGCTCAGGTCATGATCCCAGGGTCCTGGGATCGAGTCCTGCATCGGGCTCCCTGCTCTGCGGGGAGCCTGCTTCTCCCTCTCCCACTCCCCCTGCTTGTGTTCCCTCTCTCGCTGTGTCTCTCTCTGTCAAATAAATAAATAAAATCTTTAAAAAA
>NW_027773203.1:0-293 GCF_054177405.1 Leptonychotes weddellii | reverse complement strand
CTGGAAAGGGGACCCTGAGACCCAGATGAGCCCATGGCCCCGGCCGATGCCCTGACTGTAGCATGGCCAGCCCATGAGCACTGGCCTGTTCCCAGGAAGCAGACTGCAGACCCACAGCTACCGTGAGGTTGTAAAGGGGGGTTGACTAAAGCCGTTAGATCTCTGCGGTGTGGGTCTGCAGCACCCTCGTGCAGGTCGCGGCCCCTCTGCCCACGGGAGCCCCTCAGCCAGGGCCTCCCTTCCCAGCACAGACCGTGGCCTGCACCCAGGGCTCCAGGCTGGCCGGAAGCAAG
>NW_027773202.1:0-293 GCF_054177405.1 Leptonychotes weddellii | reverse complement strand
GCGGAGCAGGGAGCCCGATGCGGGGCTCGATCCCAGGACCCCGGGATCATGACCTGAGCTGAAGGCAGACGCTTAACGATTGAGCCACCCAGGCGCCCCAAAGACCTTTTTTTTTAACTGAACACTTCCCCCTTGAGGTTTTAATAGAATAGATGTACTCTGTATATCAAGTTTATATGCTGTGGCCCTTTGGAGAGCCACAGCCATTATAATATCTAAGATGTTTTTCACCCCGCTTCCCAGGAACCAAGGCCCTTGACCTCACAGAATGCAGACTTTGAATCTGTGGGCTC
>NW_027773200.1:0-293 GCF_054177405.1 Leptonychotes weddellii | reverse complement strand
AACTGCCACACTGGGCCAGTTCCTCCTGGCCAGCAGCCTTCCCGCCAGGATGTAAGAGAGGTGTTGGTGTTGACTGTTCCTGACCCCAGTGATCACCGTATAGGCACGACTGCCCCTGCCAGGGACGTAGACATACTGGACTCTCTGGTCCTGTGGCAGCTGGCTGGCACCCGGCTGCTGCAAAGATTTTAATCTCAGGGCTTCCCGTGGCCCCAAAGACTGTGTACCTTCCCTAGGACTCCCAGCGAGATCTAGTGGCTCTGCTGATGGGTGGCAGGAGGGCTAGCCTGGGC
>NW_027773199.1:0-293 GCF_054177405.1 Leptonychotes weddellii | reverse complement strand
TCATCTAGTTCCGCGTATCACTAACTACACCCAAAGTTCTTTCCTAAGCATTACTGTCAGACCTAATTTATTGTTTTGCTTTGTTCCCCCCTCCCCAAGCCCCCAGCCATGCCTCTCTCACCTTACTGATGACTTTCTTGAAGCTCTCTAGAATTCTGATGCACCTGGCAAGGCCATGCCCTCTACTGACGTGTGCTGCAGGGCTGAGTTTGACTGGGCCTTTGTCGCACAAATCCTGTTCCATGCTTATCTCTTATTATTTGGGGCCTAGAAGCAAACAGCTTTTCCAGTCT
>NW_027773198.1:0-293 GCF_054177405.1 Leptonychotes weddellii | reverse complement strand
GGGGTATACATGCAACAGGGAAACTTCACTCAAGGTTCAAATTCCACCTACTCCCAAAGTTCAATTCCTCCAAGATCAAGAATAGCATGCACAGGTGGTTTCTGCTTTGCATCTAGGAAGAATTTACCTTTTTTGCAACCTCCTTGGTCTAAATAGAGAATAATGTATACTCTATTCTCTAAGAGGAAATAGAGCAAATGGAAGGTAGGTGTTCCCACAGGCAACCCTACAGCTCAGCTTGGTTGCAGAACACTGGCCATGTAATGGCTTTAGTGCTAAGAAAACCACAACTT
>NW_027773197.1:0-293 GCF_054177405.1 Leptonychotes weddellii | reverse complement strand
GGCCCTCTGACCCTCTCCCCTCTCGTGCTGTTTCTTGCTCGCTTGCTCTCTAAAAAATAAATAAAATCTTTAAAAAAAAAAAAAAAACTTAGTGGATGACCCTAACATGGAGAATGGCATAGTTTTACGGAGACCGTGGGTTCCGTGAGAAGAGCAAGGATATACCGCACACACGTACACGCCCATTTTCGCTCCCTCTCCTTCTCCCTCTCTTCCTTCCCCTCCCTCCTGCCATGTTTGTATATACTCCAAAGCGCAATAATATACAGAATAATATATTGAATTCTCTTTCT
>NW_027773196.1:0-293 GCF_054177405.1 Leptonychotes weddellii | reverse complement strand
GGCCGGGTTGGGGGGGGGGGAAGGGCCAAGTCACTCTGGTGATCGAGGGCGTGTGCAGGAGCACAGACTGCCAGGGTCAAACCATGTGTCCTTGGGCAAGATTCTCAACTTCTCTGCGCTTCCTTCTCCTCCTTGGCTAAAAACCCTCCCAGGACTGTAGTGAGGATGAAATTAGTGAATACATTTAAAGCACTTACTACCATGCCTGGCACATAGCAAGTGTGCGGCTAATACGGCCAACTTCTCTAGGCACCGGGGATACGGCAGTGAGCAAACCCAGCCCCTGCTCTCCC
>NW_027773195.1:0-293 GCF_054177405.1 Leptonychotes weddellii | reverse complement strand
TGCAGTTACAGACATGGCCTGTCTGGTGTCTGGGCTGCAGGTCATACCTGGAACGGACGCCGATGTGGCTGTTGGAACCGTGGTGTCAGCTGCTGAGGAGGCCCCAGTGGAGGAAGCAGAGATGGAGAAGGCAGCTCTTCCTGCTGGGGAAAGAGCAGGCGGAGAGGAGGCCAGGACTGATGCTGATACCACACAGGCTGTAGATAGTGACCGATCTCAACCGGAAGAACCAGAAGCAGCAGCCCCTCAGGTGAGTACCCCAGGGAAATGGAGGTTCTGGGGAGGCGGTGCCC
>NW_027773194.1:0-293 GCF_054177405.1 Leptonychotes weddellii | reverse complement strand
TATTTTAACCATTGTGGAAATTAGTACCATTATTGATTCTGGATCTATGAGATGTTTAAGCTGAAATCCAGGTACCTGTTCTCAGTGTCACTGATGCACATTCCTAGCTTTGTAGTATAAGCAAAAAAACAAAACTTTGGTTCATAGAAATGGTGAGAAATTATGACTTGCACTTTTATGTTCTGACTTTTTTTTTTTTTAAAGATTTTTTATTTATTTATTTGACAGAGAGAGACATAGCGAGAGCAGGAACACAAGCAGGGGCAGTGGGAGAGGGAGAAGCAGGCTTCCCG
>NW_027773193.1:0-3753 GCF_054177405.1 Leptonychotes weddellii | reverse complement strand
GCAGTGTTGGTCGAGTTTTAGCATCAGCCATGTGCTGTGCCTGGATGCCCTAGTGTTCAGCACAATTTATGAGTCCATTATCCTGCATCTCACGTGGTGATTATCTTGTTGAGAGAGCGAGTGGGCTGCCTACACAGTATTTCCACCCACTGGGAATTTTCCCATAATGTTGAACTTCAAAACAGAAGGAAGAGATTTTCTTCTGTTTCTCACAAAACTCTCTTGGCCCCTTTACAAATTTGCCCATCCTTCTCTCATAACTTTTGAATTTTTATGACTGAGTTCCCCCCAAAATCTTTTTGAGTTATTTATTTCTTAGCTTGTGCCAAGCCAGACACAAAATTTATGGTGTGGGCTTTTTCCAAAATAAGAATGTGAAAATTACATTTAAATAATACAAATGGAAATGCAATTGACTCTTCTTAGTGCAATTTAATGTCTCATGCACAACCAGTACAGGTGGATTTTGACTTTTCTCATGCACAGAGGTTACAATTTATTGGACCTGTGTTTTACACACATACACACACACACAAACATTTAGTTTACAAAAATTCAATCATACTATTTTTCATGTTTTGCAAACCAATCCAATATTTTTTTGGAAAATTAGCAATGTACGTGATTTATTTTTCTTTTTTTAAAGGTTTTAATTATTTATTTGAGAGGGAGAGAGCGAGCATAAGTGGGGGAGAGGCAGAGGGAGAAGCAGACTCCCTGCTGAGCAGGGAGCCTGATGCAGGACCCTGGGATCATGACCTGGGCCGAAGGCAGATGCTCAACCAACTGAGCCACCCAGACACCCTCATGGTATATTTTTCTAATAAAAAGCTTGATCTATAACATGATTTTTAATGTCATAGTATTATATTTTATGAATATATCATAATTTATTTGGGTCATTTTGTACTATTGGAAACAGATTTTACTTTGTGCAATGATCAATAGTATCCTCAGACATATTTTAAAATATCCAAGTATTCTCTTTAAAAAATTGCTACAAATGAATTGCACAGAAGATTCCAGGGAGATGGAGAAGTAGGAAGCACCAGGAATCCGTCTTCCCACCTAGGCAACTATTACGCTGGCAGAACCTTCTCATAAGCCATTTTGGAATTCCGGAGTATATTGAAGGCTTGCAACTTCCAGGGGGAGACTTAGACCATAAAGTACAGTTAATTTTAGTCCATTTCAGTTCTTAGCACAAAGGCCATTCCCACTCCCAGTCACATGGCAGGGAGCCATGCACATGTTCCTGGAGCAGCTCACACACAGCTTGCAGGAGACAAGGTGTGCAAAAAGGACCCTGTACTCCAGATATTAGGGATGCGTGCTCTCATTACTGATTCCTGTTTCTGATCACATAGGTGCAGACAGAGTGAGCAGTTATTGTTGCTGCTGCCCACCTTGTAAGTCCCTCTCTCCCTCACCAAAGTGACTTAGAGGACGTTTAAAGGGCCAGCACCTTATCCTTTCCCCCATTTTTTTTTCTTCTTTCCCTTTGGGAGCCACACATTAAAGACTAGAACATTCGAAAGTAATTGCATATATGAGGAAAATTAGAAAGTGACTGCACATGCCCAGAGAAAGACTCAGTAAAAACCTGAGGCATTCAATTTGTATCTCAGACTGATCCGCAGCCCAGAGACCATCCACAGCAATCATAAAAACAAAAACAATATTAAAAAAAAGAGCAAGCCTGGAGAAGGGGGAAAATTTGATTTTCAGAGTTACATAATTTCATTCAAATGTCCAGTTTTCAACAACAAAAAAATACTAAGGCATACAAAGAACAGGAATGTATGGCCCATTCAAAAAATATATAAATAAATCAATAGAAACCATTCTTAAAGAAAGACCTGATGGTAGATTTACTAGACAAAAACTTTAAAACAATTGTTTTAAATCTATTGAAAGACCTAACGGAAGAGATAGAGAAAGTCAAGAAAACAATGTGTGAACAAAAAAAGATCATTCAGTGAGGGAAAGGACTGTCTTTTCAGCAACTGCTGATGGGAAAACTGGACATCCACATGCAAAAGAATGATGTTGTACTTTTACCCAATATCATAAACAAAAATTGACTCAAAATTGATCAAAAATCTAAAGGTAGGACCCAGAATAATAAAACTCACAGAAAAATACACAAGACAAAAGCTTCAGGATACTGGATTTGGCAACGATTTATTGGATATGACTAAAGGCACAAGTAACATTAGAAAAAATAGACAAGTTGAATTTATTGAAAATGTAAATATTTTGTCATCAAAAGACACTATCAACAGAGTAAAGAGGCAACCCACAGAACGAGAGAAAACATTTGCAAATTATTTGTCTGATAAGGGATTAACATCCAGAATATAGACAGAACTCCCCAAACTCAACAACAGCAACAACGAAAACAAACAACCTCACTCAAAGGATGAATAGGCATTTCTCTAGAAAAGATAGAGAAATGACCAAAAAGCACATGAAAAGATGCTTAGCATCACTCATAATTGGGAACATGCAAATCAAAACTACAATGAGATGCCACCTCAAACCCACTAGGATAGTTACTATTAAAAATGGAAAACAACTGTTGGAAAGGATGTGGGGAAATTAGAACCCTTGTGCCCTGTTGGTGGGAATGTAAAATGGTACAGCTACTGTGGAAAACAGTATGGCAGTTCCCAGAGAAATTAAAAATAGAATTTCCATGTGATCCAGCAATTCCTTTTCTTGGTATATATTTGAATTGAAAGCAGGGTCTCAAAGAGATATTTGTATACCCATGTTCATTGAACATGGAATGTTCAGAATAAACAAAATGTGATGTATACATACAAAGGAATAATACTCAGCCTTAAAAAGGAAGACAGTTCTGATGAACCTTGAAGAAATTATGCTAAGTGAGATAAACCGGTCACAAAAAGACAAAAAAGTACCTAGAGTATATGAAATATCTAGAGTAATGACATTCATAGAGATAGAAAGTAGATGGTTTCTATCTAAAGGGTGGTTTCCAGGACCTGGGGGAGGAGGAATGGAGAGTTAGAGAGTTATTACTTAATGGTTGTAGAATTTCAGTTTTATAAGATGCAGAGTTATGGAGATGGATGGTTGTACAACATAATTAATGTATTTACTACCACTGAACTATATACTTAAAAATGGCTAAGATGATCAATTTTCTAGTATGTGTATTTTACCACAATAAAAAAATATTGGGAAAAAAGTAAAATCCTGGGTTAAAACATATGTGTACTGCCCAATTGATTGATGTCTATTATCAAATTGACTTCCAGAAAATTTGCACCTATTACTAATTAGAAAGATCATCTGTCCTTTAGAAGATTCATATGCTAGATTATCTCTGTCATGTGTATCCTTCCCACCCATCCTTCTTAATTATGTCCCCTGAGAGCCTAGAAAACATTGCTACCTTCTCAAAGATAGATATAATTATGAAAGTATTAGGAATAGAGCAAATCTTTAACACACATTGGAGAGGGGAGTGCTTTTATAGCTATTCTTTGTTGGCTATAGATGCTTGTGAAATTAAAATGGTCTCTTGTTTCACAAGGTATGGGGACATGCTGGGGTTTTGGAGGCCAAATCACAGACCTACATAAGGCAGGAAATATGAAAAGAAGATAGAGCCACCATGTTAGGATGGTGGGGCCACTGTGGTTATCAGACAGTCTGATCCACAGAGATCTTTGGAACTCTACTCACCATTCCATTTCTGATTAATATTTATTGCATTTAAAT
>NW_027773192.1:0-293 GCF_054177405.1 Leptonychotes weddellii | reverse complement strand
AAGGGAACAGAAGGAACAGGAACATTTTCAGGATAAGGAGGCATCATAGGATGGAGTTTCCCCAAGAAGTTTTTGGATCTATTGTGAAAGGATAGGGGGCTCCCAGGATCACTTTTAGATCCCTCTGAATCTGGGGATCCTAGAGCTGGAAGAAACCACAGAGTTCATCTAATTGGGCAATAAGTGTAGGCGTCCCCCTTTTATTTCCTGACAGGGATCCTGAGGGTGAGGGAAAGGAGGGGCCTTTTGCAAGAGCACATCAAACCTCCATGATGGACACACTCTGGACTTTA
>NW_027773191.1:0-293 GCF_054177405.1 Leptonychotes weddellii | reverse complement strand
TTTCAGCAGAGCACAACTTTTCGATGTTCAAAACAGAATAAGGTTCCCTGTAAAACAGTACCTTTGTGACATTTTTAACTTTACTATTCCTCTCCTTCTTCTTCACCCTCTCCTTCAACAGAATCCACACCAACCTCTCATAATCCTTCTCAAAGGCAGCCATGTCCTCGCGGGCCTCAGAAAACTCTCTTTCCCCCATGCCCTCACCCACACACGGTGAACAAAGACACACTAGGCATATATCAAGTCAAATTTGTGGTCCAGGTGAGCCCAGGCCTCAGCGATGGCTGTGG
>NW_027773190.1:0-293 GCF_054177405.1 Leptonychotes weddellii | reverse complement strand
AGGTGTAGGGGCACCTGGGTGGCTCAGTTGTTGGGTGACTGCCTTCAGCTCAGGTCATGATCCCAGGGTCCTGGGATCGAGCCCCGCGTCAGGCTCCCTGCTCAGCAAAGAGCCTGCTTCTCCCTCTCCCATTCCCCCTGCTTGTGTTCCCTCTCTTGCTGTGTCTCTGTCAGATAAATAAATAAATAATCTTAAAAAATCAACCAAACAAAAAAGCAACAAAATTAAGGTGTAAACTTGGGATCAGGATTAGCCAGTACCTGTAACTTTCAAAAGTGACTTTTGCAGAAAAA
>NW_027773189.1:0-293 GCF_054177405.1 Leptonychotes weddellii | reverse complement strand
TTTCACAGTTCTTTTCCAAAAGAAGCATTATAGGTACTTCAAACCTCATGTATCCGTCACATAACTCATCTCTATCTCCAAAATCCACACCACACCCTGTGCAATTAGTCTTCCAGGTCCTCTCAAAAGTTTGGCAGCATCTTTAATCCCTTCAATCCCTGTTCAAGTCAGTGTAATTATCTGCAAGGTCTATTTCGCACGTATAGTATAATTGCATGTGCATGCACGCGCAGGCGCACGCACCCACAAGCTACAGTTTTTCAAGTATAGAGCGTGGTGCATTCTCCCTGCTT
>NW_027773188.1:0-293 GCF_054177405.1 Leptonychotes weddellii | reverse complement strand
TTTATTTGACAGAGAGGGAGACAGTGAGAGAGGGAACACAAGTAGGGGGAGTGGGAGAGGGAGAAGCAGGCCCCCTGCCAAGCAGGGAGTGCAATGCAGGGCTCTATCCCAGGACCCTGAGATCATGACCTAAGCCGAAGGCAGACGCCCAATGACTGAGCAACCCAGGTGCCCCACTATACTTATTACTGTTACACACATCAAATCATTCAATGCCATAGCCTTGTAAGATAGATCGTATCATCCAGCTCCAGAGTGGCTAAGTTGTCTGAAGTTGTACTAAGTTGGTAGAG
>NW_027773187.1:0-293 GCF_054177405.1 Leptonychotes weddellii | reverse complement strand
TGCTGTTCAAGAGTTCAGAAGCAAAGAGCCAGAAGCTTTTGGCTACCTGCAGATGGATGAGTATTTTCTAGAAATAGATCCTATAGAAACACTTGTGCATATACTGAAATATATACATATATATCCCAAAGATGAATATTACAGCATTGTTTTTAATAACAAAACATGGGAAACAATCCAAACGTCCATCAATTGGAGACTGAGTAAATAAATTATGCTATAGCCATACAATGGAATACTATGCAACCAGGAAAAAGAATGAGGTAGGCCTTTATGTGCTGACATAGAAAAGC
>NW_027773186.1:0-293 GCF_054177405.1 Leptonychotes weddellii | reverse complement strand
AAGAATTGGGAATTTTTATTCATCACAAACCTTTTCTTGGAGAAACTCCAAAGAAGAAACTGTAGTGAACAAAGACACAAATCAATCATATAAGGAAGTCTAAATAATGGTTGATAAACACTGTTTAATAAAATGATTCACAAGCTGAATCTAAAAATCCCAATGCCTGCAAGGTGTGAGACAGGAATGTTGATGTATATAGATAATTAAAGCTATGCTAATATATTTTGCTTGTTTATAGAAAAAAATGTAGATACAGATTAATATTACACATCCATTTTTAAAATATGTAT
>NW_027773185.1:0-293 GCF_054177405.1 Leptonychotes weddellii | reverse complement strand
AGGAAAGAAGTAAAAGTCCCAAAGATGTGGTTAGACTTGGGGACTTATATACCATTTTAACACATGGAGATAATTGACTAGATGAAGGAAGGGCATCTGGGCTGATAAATTGTGGGAGGGTGACAGAAAATCATGGAAGATAAGGTTTGTTTATGCCGACTATCTTGGCGTTGGCCCTCCACCTCCTGTGACAAGAGTTTTCCTCATCCGGGGACAAGAGAGGGGGATATTTATTCCACCTTCGCAGAGGGAATTTCGTGCCTTGCTTTTAGGCAATTAAGGGGAGGGCAGAG
>NW_027773184.1:0-293 GCF_054177405.1 Leptonychotes weddellii | reverse complement strand
ATGTCATCCTCTAATGAATAGCACTTGTGTTTAGGGTTCCCTGGAGGAAGGATGGATTCTAAGGCTGGGACAGCAAATGCATAAAATGGGCCATATATATGACTGGGGAACACGACAGAAGGACAAGGGTGCCAACATGGAAGTGCTCCCAACTTGTCAAAGCTGGGCCAATTTGAGCAAAAACAGGAACAGACAGAAAGAGACTGAAATGTATTGGATTATAACACAAAGAATAAAATTAAAAAAAAAACCATAGATCCACACTCAGATAAATAAATGATTGAATGAATGAA
>NW_027773183.1:0-293 GCF_054177405.1 Leptonychotes weddellii | reverse complement strand
GCATCGGAATGCAGCTACTCTGCTACTTCAGCCCCCTCCTCCTGGAGGGCAGTTCATTTAAGGACTTACAATTACTATGTTGTTTCAAAAAGCTCTCCCTTGGAGCAACTATGTTCCTCTTTGTGAAGTTCCTGATACAATGCAATGTATCCCAAAACGAAGGGGACCTATCCAAATCTTCCAAAACGAAGGGGACCTATCCAAATCTTCCAAAACGAAGGGGACCTACCTATCCAAATCTTCCAAAACGAAGGGGACCTACCTATCCAAATCTTCCAAAACGAAGGGGACCT
>NW_027773182.1:0-3754 GCF_054177405.1 Leptonychotes weddellii | reverse complement strand
AAAAAGAACAAAAATGAAGGGATCACACTACCAAATTTTAAGACTCATTATAAAGATACAATAATCAAGACATGATATCGGTAAAGGGATAGACAAGTAGATCAATGGAACAGAATAGAGAGTCCAGAAATAGGCCCACAAAAATATGGCTGTTTGATCTTTGACAACAGTGCAAAAACAATTCAATGAGTGATAGCCTTCTTTAAAAATGAATGTTGAATATGCAACTAAAAATAAACCTTGACCTAAACTTCACACTTTATGTAAAGATGAACTCAAAGTGGATCATAGTTCTAAATGTAAAACATAAAGTTATAAGACTTTTAGAAGAAAACATAAAAGAAAATCTTTGTGACCTGGGGGTTAGGTGAAAGTTCTTATATATGATAGGAAAAGCACAATCCATAAAAGGAAAGAAAATGGATAAATTGGACTTCATCAAAACTAAAACCTTTTGTTCTGTCAAACACACTATCAAGAGAATGAAAAGATAAGCTACAGACTGAGAGAAAATATTTGCAAACCACATATCTGACAAAGGACTTGTATCCAGAATATATAAAGAAGTCTCAAAAATTAACAATAAGAAAATAAAAATTTTTTTCCACTTAAAAAATGGGCAAAGGAGTTGAACAGGCACTTCACTACAGAGGATATGAGGGTAGGGGTGCCTGGGTGGTTCAGTTGGTTGAGCGTCCGACTCTTGGTTTCAGCTCAGGTCATGATCTCAGGGTCATGAGATTGAGCCCCACGTGGGGCTCTGTGCTCAGTGCGGAGTCTGTTTGAGATTCTCTCTCCCTCTCCCTCTGCCCCTCCAGCTAATGCTCTTTCTCTCTCTCTAAAATAATAAATATATAAATATCTTTTTAAAAAGGATACGAGGAGAGCAAACATGAACATGAAAAGATGTTCAACCTCATTAGCCATAGGGAAATACAAATGAAAACCACAGTGAGACATCACTACATACCTCTTAGAATGGCTACAATAAAAGATAATAAAAACTGGCCTTCATCAAAATGAAGAATTTTGCTCTGTAAATACTCTGTTAAAAGGATGAAAAGACAGGCTACAGATTGGGAGAAAATATTTACGAAACACAAAAGACAAAGGACTAATATCTAAAATACATAAATAACTCTTGAATCTGAACAGTGAAAAGGCAAATAATCCAATTAGAACACGAGCAAAAGACAAGAAGAGCCATTTCATTAAAATATACAGGTGGGGAATTAGCAAAGGGAAAGATCTTAAACATCATTACGCATTAGGGAAAGGCAAACTGAAACCACAATGAGGTCTCAGACACCCCTACTAGAATGGCCAAAAAAAAAAAAAAAAGTAGCGACAACACCAAATGCTAGTGAAGATGCAGAGCAACTGGATCACTCATAGATTGTTGGTGGGAATATAAAATGATACAACCATTCTAGAAAAAAGCCTGGCAGTTTCTTAAAAATCTAAAGATACAACTATTCTAAAATCCCAAAACCGTGCTCCTGGACATTTATCCCAGAGAAATGAAGACTATGTTCATTAACCTATGTACAAATGTTCATAGCAGCTATATTTGTAATAGCCAAAACCCAGAAACAATCCAGATATACTTTAAGTGTGCATGTTTAAATAAACTATGGTGCATTCATACCATGGAATACTACTCAGTAATAAAAAGGAAAAAAACTACTGATACATACAAAAACCTAGATGAATCTCCAGAGAATTAAGAAGAGTGAAAAAAAGGCAATCTCAAAGAATTACAAACTGTATGACTCTATTTCTATAAATTTCTTGAAATGATAACATTCTAGACATGAAGAACAGATTAGTGGTTGCCAGGGTTAAGGAGGGGATGGGGGCAAGGGGCAAGTGGGGGTAACTATAAAAGGGCAACGTGAGGGATCCTTGTAGTGGTAGAAATGTTCTGTATCTTGACTCTATCAATGTTAATATCCTGGTTGTGAGACTGAACTATAGTTTTTAAGGTGTTACCACTGGGGAAATGGAGAAAGGATACAAGGAATATCTCTGTAGTTTCTTACAAATGCATGTGAATCTATATTTTTTAAAAGATTTATTTATTTATTTGAGAGAGAGAGAGAGAGAGCACAAGTGGGAAGGAAAGGAGGGAGAGGGAGAGAGAGAATCTCAAGCAGACTCCACGCTGAACATGGAGCCCACATGCGGCTCAATCTCATGACCCTGAGATCATGACCTGAGCTGAAACGAAGAGTCGGACACTCAAACAACTGTGTCACCCAGGCACCCTTGAGAATCTATAACTATCTCAAAATAGGAAGTTTAATTAAAGAATACAGACAACATCAAGTGAAGGGCGTGGAGGAACTAGAATTTTCTACATTGTTGGTAGGAATGAACAATGGTAGGTACAGCCGCTCTGGAAAACAGTTTGGCAGTTTCTTATGATGTTACACACACAGCTACCATATGACCAACAATACCACTCCTGGGTATTTACCTTAGAGAAATGAAAACTATGTTTTCCGAAAAACCTGTACCTGAATGTTCATGGCAATTTTGTTTGTGACAACCGAAAACTAGACATGATCTACCAACAAGTGAATGGGTAAAGCAGCTGTGGTACAGCCACATGCAATGAACAATTACTCAGCCATGAAAAGGAACAAGCTTTCCGTGCATATTACAACTGCCATTAATTTCAAAGACATCATGCTGAATTGAAGAAGCCAGCCTTCGAGAGTTACAGACTGTCTGAGTCCATTTAGATCATATTCTCAAAAAGACAAAACTGTGGTGATAGAGAACAGATCAGTGGTTGTCAGGGGAGGATGGGACTAAAAGGAATGGCATAAGAGTGTTTTGGGGCCGATAGAACTGTTTGTATCTTCATTGTGTTGGTGGTTACATAAATTCATACGTGGGTTTAAATTTATAGACTTAAACACCAAAAGGATGCGGCGCCTGGGTGGCTCAGTCGTTGGGCGTCTGCCTTCGGCTCAGGTCATGATCCCAGGGTTCTGGGGTCGAGCCCTGCATCGGGCTCCCTGCTCGGCGTGAGGCCTGCTTCTCTCCCTCTCCCACTTCCCATGCTTGTGTTCCCTCTCTCGCTGTCTCTCTCTGTCTGTCAAATAAATAAATAAAATCTTAAAAACACACAAAAAACCAAAAAACAAATAAACAAAAAAAACCCAAAAAGAAAAAAAGTCAATTTTACTCCAAGATAATTAATTATTTAAAAAGGGATCCCTTTTCTCCAACTAACAGCCTTGTGCCAGAGTTGGATGTTAGCTACCACTTGCCCTTTGCTCGGCCTCTTTCGTGCTTTGTAGGACCTGTACCGTCACAGGTTTCAAACCTGTCTGATTGGTCCCAGAAGAATAAAGGAATAGTGTTTAAATACTGTGTGGGGAATTGCAAACTACTATGAGTAAAGGATTAATAAAATCTTTTCTTTTTGTCTGTGGATAAATTTGATATTGGGTTAACTTTCTAGCTGTTTCTTTGGAAACCTGGTAAAGGTGAAATGTCATCTGTTACCAGCCAACATTGGTTATGGCAAAAATGAGCCTGACTAGGGCGCCTGGGTGGCTCAGTTGGTTAAGCGACTGCCTTCGGCTCAGGTCATGATCCTGGAGTCTCTGGATCGAGTCCCGCATCGGGCTCCCTGCTCAGCGAGGAGCCTGCTTCTCCCTCTGACCCTCCCCCCTCTCATGTGCTCTCTCTCATTCTCTCTCTCTCTCAAATAAATAAATAAAATCTTTAAAAAAAAAAA
>NW_027773181.1:0-293 GCF_054177405.1 Leptonychotes weddellii | reverse complement strand
AGACCACATTTCCCTGCTTCCCTTGCAGACACATGAGCTCATGGAATGCAGGTGGAAGTGACACGAGCCATTTCTAGGCCTGGCCTTGACAAATCCCCCACCATGAAACTCTCTTTTCTCCCTCCTCTGCTGGCTGGATGCTCATGTCCAGGATGACTTTGGAGGCAACATATTGATGACAGTTGACTGTCTATCAGCCGGGGGGCATGGGTGACTTTGTAGAGCAGAACCTCCTCTGAAGAGGAACATTAATTTTGGACTTTACTCGAGCGAGAAATAAAGTTCTACAACTG
>NW_027773180.1:0-293 GCF_054177405.1 Leptonychotes weddellii | reverse complement strand
TGCTCAGCGGGAAGCCTGCTTCTCTCTCTCCCACTCCCCCTGTTTGTGTTCCCTCTCTCTCTGTGTCTCTGTCAAATAAATAAATAAAATCTTAAAAAAAAAAAAGAAAAGTCTTACAAACTGTTCCATGTTGCCGAATGCTCAGTTTCTCCAGGATACTGTGTAAGGGCTACTTCGCAGACTGACTTTCCTACTGTAGTCACCACCTGTTTCTTCCAGTCTTAGACTTTTGAATTGTCTGATTTAGATTATTTAGATTATGTTCACAGTGTCTAAAACATTCGTTTTAACAA
>NW_027773179.1:0-293 GCF_054177405.1 Leptonychotes weddellii | reverse complement strand
TGGAGTAATTGGAAGCAAAAATAAGTAGTGTAGTATTGGATTATAACCCAAAGTATAAAATAAATATATGAGTTCATTCTGACTTTTACTGATGTAATAGTACTGATTGATTGATAAAAAAATACTGATTGATTGACTGAATGAATGAATAACTAAGTGAGGAGGGACAAAACTTGCTCTAGGAAGTGGAGCTTAATCATCCACCTCCTCTGAATGTGGGCTGGACTTCGTGATTTGCACCCAAAGAAAAGAATACAGAAAGGGGAATAATAGTAACTATATTGTGGAGAAAC
>NW_027773178.1:0-293 GCF_054177405.1 Leptonychotes weddellii | reverse complement strand
AGACGCTTAACTGACTGAGCCACCCAGGCACCCCCCAACTGTTTTCTATTAAGCCAAACCCTAAAGAGATGTTTAAAAATTTAGAAACTGGGCGCCTGGGTGGCTCAGTTGGTTAAGCGACTGCCTTCGGCTCAGGTCATGATCCTGGGGTCCCGGGATCGAGTCCTGCATCGGGCTCCCTGCTCAGCAGGGAGTCTGCGTCTCCCTCTGACCCTCCCCCCTCTCATGCTCTCTCTCCCATTCTCTCTCTCAAATGAATAAATAAAATCTTTAAAAAAAAAAAACTGTTAAAA
>NW_027773177.1:0-293 GCF_054177405.1 Leptonychotes weddellii | reverse complement strand
CGGCGAGGGGGCCACGCAGCTGGCGCCGCAGCGGCTCCGGGTCACGCTGCGGCCCGGTGAGTCCCCCCGGCGGGGCGGGGATGGGGGGGGCGGCGGGGGGTGCCGGGCTGACCCACGCCCGCTCGCCCCCCAGGGGAGCCGCAGCGGCTCCGCGTGAGCTTCCTGCGGGCCGAGGGGTACCCGGTCGACCTGTACTACCTCATGGACCTGAGCTACTCCATGAAGGACGACCTGGAGCGCGTGCGCCAGCTCGGGCACGCCCTGCTGCTGCGGCTGCAGGAGGTCACGCACTC
>NW_027773176.1:0-293 GCF_054177405.1 Leptonychotes weddellii | reverse complement strand
GGAATGCCTTCTCCTGATCGCTATTGTTCTGAGTTGTAGGCACACTTCTGCTGTGTTTCCAGTCGAGTGTCACCGTTTCCAGGGTCTTGCCTCGTTGCAGTTCATGTTAAATGTTTCCAGGCTGCTGCCGACACTGATTCCACACTGCTTTCTCTCAGAGAAACATAATGAACTTCTTGATTTATGTTTTTCAGATAAGAAGTCTGATCATGATTGCCACATGGCTTATCTTTAAAAACAATTCTGTGTTTCTCATAGGGACAGCTGAGACTTCACTGAGTTTGAGCTGAATT
>NW_027773175.1:0-293 GCF_054177405.1 Leptonychotes weddellii | reverse complement strand
AAAAAAAAAATACAAAACTGAGATAATATTAAACAGATATTTTATGTCCTTTTCCTCTTAATTATAGTGTTGTTTTTCTTTTTCCTTTTTTTTGGGGGGGGGGAGGGGCAGAAGTCGAGGGAGAGAGAGAATCCTAAGCAGAATCCTATGCAGGCTCCTCGCCCAGCACAGAGCCTGATCGGGGAGGGGGAGCTCCATCTTGTGATCTCACAACCCTGGGATCATGACCTGAACAGAAATCAAGAGTCAGTCGCTTAAACAACTGAGCCACCCAGCACCCCTTTAATTACTTT
>NW_027773174.1:0-293 GCF_054177405.1 Leptonychotes weddellii | reverse complement strand
TGGGAGAGGGAGAAGCAGGCTCCCCACTGAGCAAGAAGACCAACGTGGTGCTCGATCCCAGGACCCTGGGATCATGACCTCAGCTGAAGGCAGATGCTTAACTGACTGAGCCACCCAGGCAACCCAAATACTTTTATTCTTAAAGGGAGATAAAACTAAAATAAATAAAGCACATGGCAATGCATAAAGAAGTAAGAAACTTATATAAATGCTATAAACATTCAGAAGGAGAGCCATTTATTTGGATTGGTCTATTTAAGGCAGAAAAATGTAGCTCATCTCAAGGAAATGTA
>NW_027773173.1:0-293 GCF_054177405.1 Leptonychotes weddellii | reverse complement strand
TGCAAATCTCAAGAAAATAAATTAGTTCTGTTACAGATCAAGGGCCTTAATTCAGTAAGCAAGGAGTGTGTTAATTTGCTAACACTTAAGTTAACTTTAAGACTGAATGGAGTGCTGTTATAATTGTACCAAATAAAACATTCAAATGACAATATTTGTTCTAAAACTCTAGCCTTTTAAAAGAATCTTATCTAGGGGCACCTGGGTGGCTCAGTTGGTTAAGCGACTGCCTTCGGCTCAGGTCATGATCCTGGAGTCCCGGGATCGAGTCCCACATCGGACTCCCTGCTCAG
>NW_027773172.1:0-293 GCF_054177405.1 Leptonychotes weddellii | reverse complement strand
GGCCGGACCGCGTGGGCAAGGAGGCTGAGCCGCTTCTCCAGCTTCAGGGCTTCCAGGGCCTCCTGGGCCACCCGCTCCTCCACGGTGGCAGGTCCCCCGGGGCTCGGGTCTGCCGCAGAGAAGAGAATCAGCAGAGACGCGGCCTCGGTCCCCGCCCCGGACCCTCGCTGCAGGGGACCTGCCGCCCGGACGCACCGGTGAGTCCCGCACCACCGGGGCCACGTGCGTGCTGGGCGTGCCTCGAGGCCACGGCAGGGCCACGGGGGACCCCCGGGAGCCCTAGCTCCTCCCCA
>NW_027773171.1:0-3754 GCF_054177405.1 Leptonychotes weddellii | reverse complement strand
CCCCCCCCCCCCCCCCCGGGTGAGTCTCTGAAACTGCTGTTTCTGCACACGCTCTCTATGTGATCTTATTTATCCTCTGGGCTTTAAAAGCTATCTGCATGATAAAGCCTCCCATATTTATCTTTCCAGCACTGACCCCTTGAATTCCAGATATTTATACCCAAGTAGCTACTTGATGTCTCCTCCTGGGGGGTCTAATAGGCATCTTAAACTTACCTCCAAAAGCAAATTTTTGTTTGGTGCCTTTTCCCCCAAACCAAATCTCCTTCAGCCCCGGTTTTCCCATCACTATAATTGGCAATGCTGCCCTTCTTTTGGTCAGTTACTCAGACCAGAATTCTTGGAGTCCTCTTGGACTCCTCTTTCTTGCAAACCCGCATCCAACTCATCAGTAAATCCTGTTGCTTCTACTTTCAAAATGTATCCAGAATCCAACTGCTTGTTTTCTTTGCCACTTTTGTTACTACTTCCCTAGTCAAAGTCATCATAACTGGTCTCCGCCTTTCCACCTCTACTTTCCTACAATTATTCTCAACACAGAAGCCAGATTGAACCTTTCAAATATCATGCCTGATCAAGTCACCCAGTGACCTTGAATAGGTTAAAAATAAAATTCTCTGTCCAAAAAGTCCTTATCCCGTCCCACGGGGCTATTAGTGATCTGGCCCTCTGCTACCCTCTGAACGTTCCTGTTCTGCCTCCCTTAACCCTGCATTCCAGCTCCAATGGCCTTCTTGAGGCTCCTGAAACAGGCCAAGGGCCTTTCTTTCTTTCTCCTCAGAGGTGTTTGTTTTTGTTTTTGTTTTTGTTTTTTTCCGCCTCAGCCATGACTTCTGTTATTCCTTCCATCTGGAAAACTTTTGCCCCAGGAAGTCCTGTGGCTTGATTTTTCACTATCCTTAGGTCTCTGCTGAATGTCACAGATGGTCCTAGTGTTAAGGAACCTTGAGAGAGGGCAGGAGTTGTCTGAGACTAGCCACTTGATTATTTATTGAACCACCGCTTGGAGTGCTTGCTGCATGCCAGACACTTCCAAGCACATCCCATGGATTCTAGAATTCCATCCCTAGCCTCACAGAGCAGGTAGTAATCGCTAACATTTGTTGAGCACTTAGCATTCGTTGTGCTAAACACATTGCAGATATGACCTCTCTTAATCCTCATCGTACCCCATGAAGTAAGCACTGCTATGATCCCTGCTTTACATCTGAAGCACAGAGAGGTCAAGTAACTTGCCCCATACCACTCCAGTAGTGGGTAGTGGAGCTGGATTTGAACCCAGGCTTAACTACTGATGTTACTTGAGTTAAGGGGTAAAGGGTGAGGCTTGAGTGGAGCTTTTGAAGGGGGTGGAGCAGGCATTTGCCAAGGCGAAGAAGTAGAGGTAGAGATCTCCCAGCAGTAGACCTTGCTTGTAGGCAGGTGCAGAGGCAGGCAGTTAGCCTGGACACTTTCCAGGATCAGGTGTGGCTAAAATGTAAAGGGCAAGGCTGATAAAAGGAGCGCGCGGAGAAGTATGAAGTGATAGTGTCTGTTTTTCGGACACCTGCAGAGAAAGCTTAAGGCCGGGGCTTTTCCCTGGAAATGCAGTCTGGTCCTTCTCTGCTCAGGAGGCTGGAGTGAGCGGCTGTAGTAGCAGAAATCCTTCAAGTTCTTTAAGTCTTTATTGGTCCAGCCGGCCACGGAACTTTGGAGGAGGGGGTGGGTGGGAAAGGAAGCCCATAAAGGGGAGGTGCAGTTTCAGAACCGGCCTAGCTCTCTCCTCTCTTGCTGACCGGCCTCTGGCGGGTCTCTCCTCCAACTTGGCCCGGCAGACCCCTCAGGGGACACCAATGGCCAACCACAGATTCAGTTCCGTGTCCGAGGAAGAACCCTGCTGCAACATTTCCAAGAAAACCCAGATCTGTCTCTGCGTCTTTTTTGGTCTCCTGATCGCGGTGATCATCGCGGTGCCGGTCGGAATCTTGATGTGGCGCCCTCCGCCCAAGCAGTGGAAGGGGGAGGGCACCACTGCCCATTTGTACGAGATCCTCCTGGGACGGTGCTACACCTACACTCAAATCGTGCGACCTGAGCTGGGGTAAGTCGGCGTCCGTGGCGCGCGGCTGGGCACCGCTGGGCACCGCGCGCGAAACAAAGCCTCTTCTATTCCGGGTCAGCAGAGAGCCCGCTGGCCAGGGCTGAGTAGGGAGTGCTGGTCTTGCGATTCCGTGCCACTCGCCAGAGCGCTTGGCCTTGGCACCGAGCGTGCGGACGGGGAGCGCGGGGCTGGCTGGTCCAGCCGGCTCAGCGGCCGAAGCCCCGGCGGAGATGCCCGCCTTTTGCGCAAGGTGCTCGGAGCCCGGCTCGGAGCTCCCTGCCCGGCTGCTGGCGTGAAGGTAACTGGTAGGTGTGTGTATGTGGATGGGGATCGCTGGCGTTTTCTACTTTGCATGGGATTTCTGTTCGCTGGCCCCACAGTGCCCGGGCGGTTACAGCTGACACCAGGTTAGGTGGTTTGCGGAGCCTGCAAGGGGTTGGGGGAGCATCAGAGGGGCCAGACCACTAAAGTGAGTTTTTTTCATGAATATAAAGCAGTACTTCTTGCGCGCCCAGAGATACAGGAGACCAGAGAACTCAAAACAATAAGCAAAACCAAAACTAAAACAATAACTTTAAAAAAAAAAAGATTTTATTTACTTATTTGACAGAGGGAGACACAGCGAGAGAGGGAACACAAACAGGGGGAGTGGGAGAGGGAGAAGAGTACTTCCCTCTCAGCAGGGAGCCCGATGCGGGGCTCGATCCCAGGACCCTGGGATCCTGACCTGAGCGGAAGGCAGACGCTTAACGACTGAGCCACCCAGGCGCCCCAAAACAATAACAACCTTTAAAACTGAGATAAAATTTACACTGTAAGGTGCGTCAGCTGGATGGATCTGTACAGACCCTGAAAAGACCCTCCCACATCAGTCTGTGGAAACTTTTCGTCCGGTTCCTCATGCCTCCTGCCAGCTAGTTCCTAATCTCCCGCAAAGGGAACAGCTCGTTTTCTTGACTTCCATTCCCAGGGTTTGGTTTCACCCAGAGAACTCTTTTTTGAAGTTGTTCATAGAGGGGAACCAGCCAGAAGTAAAAAGCCATCCCTCAGGCTGCCCAAGGCGAGCACTGGGAGCCACGGTTTCTGCTGTAAATTTGAGATTTCGCAATTAATTCCGCTTGCAGAACCTCAGAAACTCGCGGAGCTGAGCAGTAAAACCGCGTCCCAACGCCAGACCCCGCCCGCCTCCCAGCGCGCTCTCAGCCCACCGATCCTAATGCAGATACCGGCGGTCTCCCTTGCACATTTTTCAAGGCCAAAGATTGCCAGGATCCCTTAAGTACTTTGTTTCCAAGTAATTAAATAGTTAATGGAGAAACCAGCAGTTGACGCGTTCCTTCTGGTTACACTTCAAGTATCAATAAAATCAAGCGCTATCCGATCTGACACAGTAATGATAATAGCGGTCTTTTTTTTAAATATATATATATTTTATTATGTTATGTTAATCACCATACATTACATCATTAGTTTTTGAGGTAGTGTTCCATGATTCATTGTTTGTGTATAACACTCAGTGCTCCATGCAGAACGTGCCCTCTTTAATACCCATCACCAGGCTAACCCCTCCTCCCACCCCCCTCCCCTCTAGAACCCTCAGTTTGTTTTTCAGAGTCCATCGTCTCTCATGATTCATCTCCCCCTCCGATTTCCCCCCTTCATTCTTCCCCCCCC
>NW_027773170.1:0-293 GCF_054177405.1 Leptonychotes weddellii | reverse complement strand
CACTGCAGTTGGGAGGAAAACAGGCTGAAGAGTATGTTCTTTCCTTCCAACACCCCTGATGAGTCCTCCCCCATCCCCAACCCCCTGTTGCCCTGGGATGCTCTTCCAGACATTTTTACACCAAGTACTTCCACTCTTCACACCTGGGGTCTGTGGTCTGCGGTGAAGGCCGCCCTACAGTAAGAGCACATTTCCACATTCAGCACAAGGATTTCTACTAATTACTCCTGTTGGTTGCTCAGTGGGTCCAGCTGTCCTCATGTTCAGTCTCACTGGCAAAAGCCTGACCTCTC
>NW_027773169.1:0-293 GCF_054177405.1 Leptonychotes weddellii | reverse complement strand
TCTTTAAAAAAAAAAAAAAAACTTCCCTGGTGTATCAACAAAGCTAAGACTGCATGTGAGAAACAGGAGTTCTGTGGTAATGAGGTAATCGTCTTTAGCATTCTCTGGTTTAACAAACTTTTGTAGGCGACATCTATTTTCCAAAGTAATACAAGTTCATATTTTTAAAAGTGTATGATGTATGAAACACTAAGTTACATGGCTGCTTTTGTCAAATGGCATACCTTCTCCACAAAAACAGTTGAAATCGTTGTTACTTCCTACTGACCTTACTGCTTTTTAATTAAATTTCT
>NW_027773168.1:0-293 GCF_054177405.1 Leptonychotes weddellii | reverse complement strand
AGGACCAGTGTGGGATACAGGGGATATTTTAGCTTTCACTCAGTCCCCCACAGGGACATCAGCTGACTGGGCAGTGAGGAGCAAAGCCAGGGAGATGGGTGTGTGCTGGAAAGGAGTCCCAGAGGACACTTTGGTTTGGGGCATGAGTGAGTAGGAGACTGGGGCCATTTGCTGACGTGGAATTGGAGAGACCATCTCTGGATTTGTGTAGTGTTGTCCCTCTGTGTTTTCTTCATTTTCACAGTGGAAAGCAGAGGTCTACAGAGGTTTCTAGAAGTTGCAGCACAACCATA
>NW_027773167.1:0-293 GCF_054177405.1 Leptonychotes weddellii | reverse complement strand
CTGGGTGGCTCAGTCGGTTAAGCGGCTGCCTTCAGCTCAGGTCATGATCCCAGGCTCCTGGGATTGAGTCCCACATGGGGCTCCTTGCTCAGCGGGGAGTCTGCTTCTCCCTCTCCCTCTGCCCCTGCTTGTGTTCCCTCTCTCACTGTGTCTCTCTCTGTGAAATAAATAAATAAATAAATCTTTAAAAAAACCCAAAAACTGTCATGGTCATTAAAAACAAGGATCATCCAAGAAGCTGTCACAGCCGAGAGGAGCCTAAGGAGACATGATGACTCACTGTATCCTGGGTG
>NW_027773166.1:0-293 GCF_054177405.1 Leptonychotes weddellii | reverse complement strand
TTTTGTCTACTGCTGTTCAGAAGTTCTACAGTAAACATTATGACTTTTGTAATCGATCACTAAATCAAACACACACACACACACACACACACACAGAGGACAGGTCTATATAACAGGTATATTTGGCATCCTTCTGTTAGGTAAAGTGATTATCCTCTGAGGACTGAGTGAAAAGATCCACATAGAATACTGCAGCGCCTAGCACGCTGAAAATTCTCGATCCATGTCAGATGTCACTGTCATCTTTTCAGCAGGTGGCTCATTCAAGAAATGCAAGAAGGGACGCCTGAGTG
>NW_027773165.1:0-293 GCF_054177405.1 Leptonychotes weddellii | reverse complement strand
ATGCCCAGCACTCTGCTACAGACACTGTGGGATACAAGAGAAAAACAGGATTTGCTCCTTGGGCTCCAAAAATAAAAACCTCACTACAGAAACAAAACCAGTAGACACGGAATAACAGCAAGGCATAGAGGCCAGCACCCGTCTAAGGGGCCAAACTTATAGGGAGGACTTCAAAAACTGAAAGAAGGGAAGGGTTTTTTTTTTTTTTTTTTTTTAAAGATTTCATTCATTTATTTGAGAGAGAGAATGAGAGAGAGAGAGAGAGAGAGAGAGAGAGCATGAGAGGGGGAGGG
>NW_027773164.1:0-293 GCF_054177405.1 Leptonychotes weddellii | reverse complement strand
CAAAACCCACATGCGCTCCATAACCCCTTCCGCTGACACGCAGGCAAAGGGCTTGCCACAAATAATAGCTCACGGGTATAGGCCAGCACTTTTTGTGCCGTTGATCAAATCGCCAATGTGAGAATTCCACATCACGTTGTATAAACTTTGGCTCAGAGTTCTTACTGCAAAAGCTGGCTCAATATTGGTCAAGCTCATATGAAGACAAGTGCCACCCACTGAACGCCACTAAAACCTTTCCAAAGGCCACCCATGCAAATCCACGACGCCAAATGCAGCCGCTCCCCGCGCAT
>NW_027773163.1:0-293 GCF_054177405.1 Leptonychotes weddellii | reverse complement strand
AAAAATTTTCAATCCCAGACTGGTTTTACGAGTTCTTAGAAAAGACTGTTGAGTGTACTGTTATTTCAGAGGCAACATTATACAAAGAAAGAATAGCGCAAAATCACAGACAATTCAGTCAGCTGGTTCCAAGTCATATGACTTGGGTCGTATGGATGACAGGCTATCGTCATTCACACAATTTTTTTGAAAAAAGAAATCTTTACCAAAGGAGCATCTTTGGATTCTGTTTTTAGAACCTTCTGAGCCATGACTTAGAGTCAGCAGAACAGGCTCTGCGGCTGTGGACTTTA
>NW_027773162.1:0-293 GCF_054177405.1 Leptonychotes weddellii | reverse complement strand
TAAGCCCAGCCTGAAAGTTAGAAAATAAAATTAAGTGGGCCCCCATCCTATAGGTGCTTTGTAGCTACAGGAAAATAAGGGACACTTTTGAATCACAGAGTTATTGCTCCACAAATATCGAACCACTGCAGTTGGAAAATGTACATTTTAACAGTTCTATAAAAGAGCATTAAAGAAATTCAAAAATATTTCAGGTTCATTGTCTACCATTTTAAAGATTAGTGTCTTGGGAGTGGGGAGGAAATCATATCCTTACATGAAATTAACTTGTATAGAACTGAAAAGAGAAGTTC
>NW_027773161.1:0-293 GCF_054177405.1 Leptonychotes weddellii | reverse complement strand
TTTTTTTTAAAGATTTTATTTATTTATTTGAGACAGAGAGAATGAGAGAGACAGAGAGCACATGAGAGGGGGGAGGGTCAGAGGGAGAAGCAGGCTCCCCGCCGAGCAGGGAGCCCGATGCGGGACTCGATCCCGGGACTCCAGGATCATGACCTGAGCCGAAGGCAGTCGCCCAACCAACTGAGCCACCCAGGCGCCCTAAACTTTTTTTTTTATAACATGTCTCTTTAGCTGCTTTAGCTGAACACAGTTTAATTAACTTGACATCAGCAAATGGCTTTCTTTGCATGGCT
>NW_027773160.1:0-3754 GCF_054177405.1 Leptonychotes weddellii | reverse complement strand
AAAACAAGCATACAGTGTCTTCCCTATTCTTAAGAGATTTGTACTAGAGATGTGGTGGGGGGGGGGAGAGGGGATGATGGAGAATCCACAAATATTGTATGAATAATGACAATAGAGATTTATTTACTAAAAATAGATTGCTCTTGTCATCAAATGCTTCAGAGGGCTGCATTTCTCTCCATAGCTTTTTTCTTTCTTGGTATTTTTAAAGGGTTTCTGATTAAATATATTCAGCTTCTGTTATTTACTAATCCCTCTTAAAACCTGAAGGAGTCTTATCATCTACCTAATAAGACAGCTTATTTCCTTTTTAATAGATCCCAGCTTTAATTTTAAGTTTCTTAAGCTCAAGCTCTATATTTTATTCATTCTTCCCAATTTTTGTTATAATCATAAAAGGGTAACATAGATGGAAAAGTGCAAAAATATAAATATACATATCATGAATAGATATTAGCTAGAACCTGGTGTAATTATGACCCAGATTAAGAAATAGAGTATCTCCAGGAGTGCAGAAACTTCTAGAGAATATTCTGAGTCATATCCCTCTCCCACTGTTCTAGAGGTAATTTGTAGCTAATCTGATTTATGGTAATCATTTCTAACCTTTCTTTATAGGTTTGCTGTCTATTTGTACATTTGAATATGATAGAATTTAAATTTGTTCTTAGCTTTACATAAATTTCAATATATTGTAGTATTTTTTGTTTTGTTCAATATCATATTTTAAGATTTTTCATTTTATTGATTATAGCTACAGTATGTTCATTGTTGTTGCTGACTATGGTTTATTGAATGAATAAACCATAATTTACTTATTAATTTTGTAATTCATGGGCATTTGAGCTGTCACTAATTTTTGTCTATCATAAAAAATGTGCTGCTGTGAGTATACTTATATTTCTATTTTTTTTTTTTTTTTTCCAAAATGAAGTACCTATTTAAGACTGCCAATTGTTTTTGTTTTTGTTTTGGGATTGGGTTGTTTTAATTTTCCTTACTGATTTGTAGTTTTTTCCATATATTGTAGATGCATATTTTTTTGGTCAGTTATATCCATGTCAAATAACTTGTCTCATTTTGTGGCTGTCTTTTCACTTTTGCTGTTATTTCTTTTGATAAGCAGAATAATTAATTCTAATGCAACAGAATATATGTCCTTCATTTGTGGTTAGTGTTGTTTGTGCATTTTCCTAGAATAAAGTTACACAGATATTCTCCTATGTTTTCTTCTTAAAGTTTTAAAGTTTAAATTCTACATTTACATCAGTATGTAATTCATCTGGATTTGGTTTTTGTGTATGGTGTTACACGGGAATCGATTTTAATTTTTCCCCAGTGTCTACCTGATTGTCCCAGCAGCATTAATCAAAAAGGCCAATCCTTTCCCACTGCTCCATTGTACCATCTTTGTTCTGTATCAAAGATCCATATATCTGTAGGTATGTTTAAGTCCTCTCAATTTTATCCACTGACTTACGTGGCATCAATGACACCATTGCTTGATACTTCTAACATGCACCAATTTGACAGTTTTAATTACTATATCTTTATGACGGGGGACTTGATAACTGATAGAACAAGTTCTCCTTTTTTGTTTTTCTTCTTTTTTTTTTTTTTAAGATTTTATTTATTTACTTGACAGGGAGAGACACAGCAAGAGAGGAAACACAAGCAGGGGGAACGGGAGAGAGAGAAGCAGGCTTCCCGCGGAGCAGGGAGCCCGATGCGGGGCTCGATCCCTGGACGCCGGGATCATGACCTGAGCCGAAGGCAGACGCTCAACGACTGAGCCACCCAGGCGCCCCTGTTTTTCTTCTTTAAGAATTACTTTCAAGATTTTCTTGACTTTATGCATTTCCATATAAAACTTATAATCAGCTTCTTATATTCCACAACAAAATTTATTAGGATTTTAATTGGAATTACATTGAATCTCTAGTTCTATTTGGAGAAAATTAACATCATTTAAATGCTGGGTTGCCCAATCAATGAACATAGTTTATTTTTCTAACTGTTAAGGCTTTCTTTAATCTTTAATTTCATTCAATACATTTTATTCTTCTTCTTTTAAGAATCATGCCTATCTTAAAAGAAAGAATCATGCATATCTTTTATTAGAATTATTTATAGGTACTTGGTGTTCTCTTTTTGATGTTTTTGGAGATTGTTTTTGCTAAATTTTCTTTTTCAAATAGCTGTTGCACAGATAGAAATACAATTAATTTATATAAATTCTATATCAAGAAATCTTAGTTCTTTAATTCTAATAATTTATCAGTAAATTCTTGCAGATTTTCTACTTATATGATCATACCATATCATGTCCAAATACTAAGTTTTTATTTTTTCCTTTTCCAATTATTATAATATTTATTTTTCTTGTTTTACAGTACTAGGTAGCATATCTGGTACAATGTTTTATAAAAGTAACATTACTGGGGGCCCCTGAGTGGCTCATTTGGTTAAGCCTCCAACTCTTGATTTCAGCTCAGGTCATGATCTCAGGGTTGTGAGACAGAGCCCACGTCAGGCTCTACATTTAGCACAGAGTCTGCTTGAGATTCTCTCTCTCCCTCTGCCCTTCCCCCCCCCACCGCTTGCATGCTCTAAATAAATATATAAAATCTTTAAAAAAATGTAATATTACTGGACAAGACTGTCTTGTTATTCTCAGCGGGAAAGCTAAAAATTCTCCACTATGCACGGTGATTGCTGTAGTTTTTGAAGTTATTCTGTCAGATTAAGAAAATCCCTTATAGTCTTGTTCCCTCAATGTTTTTTATGAAGAATAATATTGAATTGTTACAAGAGATTTTTTGGCATTTTTCAGATGATTATATGTTATCTTATTCTGTCAATCTAGTGAATTAAGTTGACTGATTTCCTAGTTATTGGGGTTTTGTTTTGTTTGTTTTGTTCATTTGTTTTAAGGAACCCCTATGCCTGATGTGGGGCTCAAACTCACAATCGTGAGATCAAGAGCCACAAGCTCCACTGTGGGAGTCAGCCAGGTGCCCTGATCAATTTCCTGGTTTTAAACCAACTTCACATTGCTAATATAATCCCGACTTGGACGTTAAGTAACTCTTTAATGTTTTGTTGGATTTTAAATCTTTTTTCATAATGAGGTTGGCCAACAGTATTCCTCTCTTATAATATTCCTCTCAGGTTTTGATTTTAGCCATTTGCTAGCCTCATAAAATAGATTGGGGAGCAAAGCTTCTATTTTTAGTCTCTGGAAGAGTTTGTGTAAAACTAGATTTATTTATTATTTGAATGTTAGTATAATTTTCTGGTGACACCAACTGGGCTGAGATTTTTCTTGGTGAAGGATTATTAAGTGCCAATTCAATTCTTTAATTCATTTAATTCATTCTACCAAACTTTTGTATTTCTTCTTTTTTTTAATTATATACTTTTTTATTTTATTTATTTTTTCTTTTTCTTTTTTTAATTAATTTTATTTTATTATGTTATGTTAATCACCATACATCATTAGTTTTTGATGTAGTGTTCCATGATTCTTTGTTTGCTTATAACACCCAGTGCTCCATTCAGTATGTGCCCTCTTTAATACCCATCACCAGCCTAACCCATCCCCCCACCCCCCTCCCCTCTAGAATCCTCGGTTTGTTTCTCAAGGTCCATAGTCTCTCATGGTTCATCTCCCCCTCCGATTTCCCCCCCTTCATTTTTCCCTTCCTACTATCTTCTTCTTCTTTTTTTTTAAACATATAATGTATTATTTGTT
>NW_027773159.1:0-293 GCF_054177405.1 Leptonychotes weddellii | reverse complement strand
CTTTTTTGAGGGTTTTTATCAAAAATGAATGCTGTACTTTGTCAAATGCTTCTTCTGCATCTATTGAGAGGATCCTATGGTTCTTATCCTTTCTTTTATTAATGTGGTGTATCATGTTGAATGATTTGCAAATATTGAGCCTCCCTTGGAGCCCAGAAATAAATCCCACTTGATCATGGTGAATGATTCTTTTAATGTGCTGTTGGATTAAATTTGCTACCTTCTTGTTGAGAAGTTTTGCATTCATTTTTCATCAGGGATATTGGCATGTAATTCTCCTTCTTAGTGGACTT
>NW_027773158.1:0-293 GCF_054177405.1 Leptonychotes weddellii | reverse complement strand
ATTACTTCTGAATTGGATGAAAGAGCTTTGGCTATATTGCTTAAAACTTTATCACAATTGTCTTGTCAGGTATTTATCACCACTTTAGAGACAGAAATTATGGATAAAATTAAGCATTACTGGACAAAACCAAGTGTGTTTCACGTGAAACAAGGGGTTGTTGAGTCAATAACCTCTAATAGCGATTAAATCTTATATGTCGTGGTAATTAGGCCACTATCTAACCTGCTTTTATCACCAATAAATGCTATAATAACCGATAAGTTTTTTTGTGAAATAATTGGCATAGAACC
>NW_027773157.1:0-293 GCF_054177405.1 Leptonychotes weddellii | reverse complement strand
GGTGGGCAGTTGTGAGGCCCAGTGAGCTGGATTTCTACTGATTTTTCTGGTCAGACATTGACCTAATTCCACCCAGTTAACAACTCAATTTTACGGGTGAGGAAAGCAACTCAGAAGAGTTAAGGGAAGGGCCCAGGATCCCACGGTCAGTTGGTGGCTGAGCCAGTCCCAGGAGCAGACACCCGGTTCTCTCAGCTTCCCCTACACCTGCTGTCCTGCCTGCTCTCTGAGAGAAGCCTTCTTCAGGAGAAGCTTGAGCAAACATTTCTTTCCCTGAGGTAAAGCCGAAAACC
>NW_027773156.1:0-293 GCF_054177405.1 Leptonychotes weddellii | reverse complement strand
CAGGGAGCCTGCTTCTCCCTCTGACCCTCCCCCCTCTCATGTGCTCTCTGTCTCTCTCATTCTCTCTGTCTCAAATAAATAAATAAAATCTTTAAAAAAAAAAAAAAAGAAATTCAAACAGTCGAAGTGACGCCTACACGCTTTTCGACTGTGCTATTCACACACACTGAGATCTATATGGTCAACTACCATGTTTTACATCTGTGGAAACAAAGGCCGTGAGGGCTTTGGAGACCAATTTGCAAAGACCACATAGCTGGTCTTTCTGCAACTTCAATCCACTGATTATATGA
>NW_027773155.1:0-293 GCF_054177405.1 Leptonychotes weddellii | reverse complement strand
ACACTATCCCAGGACCTGGAGGTCATGACCTGAGCCAAACCATCTGCCCCTTGTCTCTGTATATTATGTGAAATCACATCATTTGAAAATGGATTCTGCTGGTGGCGCCTGGGTGGCTCAGTCGTTAAGTGGCTGCCTTCGGCTCAGGTCATGATCCGAGGGTCGTGGGATCGAGCCCTGCATCGGGCTCCCTGCTCTGCAGGAAGCCTGCTTCTCCCTCTCTCACTCCCCCTGCTTGTGTTCCCTCTCTCGCTGTGTCTCTGTGAAATAAGTAAACAAAATCTTTAAAAAAA
>NW_027773154.1:0-293 GCF_054177405.1 Leptonychotes weddellii | reverse complement strand
GTGTACTTGCGGGCGCCTGGGTGGCTCAGTTGGTTAAGCGACTGCCTTCGGCTCAGGTCATGATCCTGGAGTCCCAGGATCGAGTTCCGCATCCGGCTCCCTGCTCGGCGGGGAGTCTGCTTCTCCCTCTCCCGCTCCCCCCTCTTGTGCTCTCTCTCTCTCAAATAAATAAATAAAATCTTTAAAAAAAAAAAAAAAAAAAAAAAAGAAGTGTACTTGCTAAAAAAGTATTTGTGTGTACATCTCAAACCTGAAGGAGATCAAGCCTCTGGATCTAACTACCAATCTACAGG
>NW_027773153.1:0-293 GCF_054177405.1 Leptonychotes weddellii | reverse complement strand
AATTACTTGCATTGGTCTGATAAACCTAAGGGAGAGGAGAATAGAGAAGAGAGGAGAGTGGAACTTGGTTAAAATGGAAAGAGTGGATTTCCTCTGTATTCCCTTCTGTTTGGATATGGTATGGATCATGAAAAGCCTACATTGCCTATTGGAGTACCAGAAGAGGCAATTTTGCTCAATGAATTTTAAGTTCCTTCCTCCCTTTCCTCCCCTTCCTTCGCTTCCTTCCTTCCTTCCTTCCTCCCTCTTTCTTTCTTTCTTTCTTTCTTCCTTTCTTCCTTCCTTCCTTCCTT
>NW_027773152.1:0-293 GCF_054177405.1 Leptonychotes weddellii | reverse complement strand
CTGATGAGAGAGTTGTTGCTCTTCTTTTCTTCAATCTCCTGTTGAGTTTGTAGGTGTTATGAATGGTTTGATCCCTATCCAGCTGAATTCCTGGGAGGAGACGAAATCCAGGTCTCCTACTCCTCCGCCATCTTGCTCCGCCCCCTTGTTTTTATTATTTCGTATGGTCCACTTGAAAGTTTGACCTGAAGAGGAAGGGTACATGTCAAGACAAGATATCCTTCCAAGTTCCATTTCTCTAATATTATCTTGAAAAACTTCATTTGAGGCCATCCCAAAATGTTTTACCTTTC
>NW_027773151.1:0-293 GCF_054177405.1 Leptonychotes weddellii | reverse complement strand
TTGCCTAACTTCTGTAAGTAGAAGATCCTATTAAGCTTAGGTTTGGTAAGAAAGCATGACACAGGGGATGAGGGTGAAATTTTAATTTTAGAACTGGTATAAGGTTAAATCTCTGTAACTCAGAAGTAATAGACATGGAAATCTATGCTTAACTAATTCAGTAATGACTCAGCTGAGCATTTAAGAATAGAATTCTTATACACGCTACAAAATAGTAATATACCCATGAGGATATGGATTTCTATCATAGCCTATGGTTTTGATATTTCAAAATAACATTTTTGCATAACAAT
>NW_027773150.1:0-293 GCF_054177405.1 Leptonychotes weddellii | reverse complement strand
TTGGGGCACTTGTCTGTCTGGGCCTTGTGTTTGAGTTGTTTGTGTCCCTGCCTCTTTCTTTGGCCTGGATGAGAAACCACTGAGATCAAGGATTGTATTCTAGTCAACTGTGGATGGTCCTGGCTTCTGGCACAGCCCCCGTGGGGGCTCCTCAGGAGGGGTTTGGTGGAGGATTCTGTTTTAAGCATTCAAGGGAATGTTTAGGTTTTGTAGGACTGAATGTGCGTAGACGCAAACTCACACTCATCCAGTTGTGCCCCCGGCATTTCTCAGATGTCTGCATTTGTTCTTCT
>NW_027773149.1:0-3754 GCF_054177405.1 Leptonychotes weddellii | reverse complement strand
ACCTTAAATCAAATGACAACAATGACAAGTGACAGCTTGATGAAAAGTAAGCATTAGGTTATTGATAGTAATCATATTCTATCACATGCAATTTTGGAACCTGGCATTCCTTTGTATAATTGCCATGATTTCCTTTCAGCACCCTGTGACCAAAAACCTCATCAAGGCACTCATGCTTCTGTCCTTGACGTTGCTTCTCATTTGAGAAAAGGGAGAGTGCCAATAGATTTTCCATTTTGACACAGCTTAAATTACAAATATAATGGAATATAACCAATGAAAAGGTGCATACTTGTTAGAAAAAATATTTGTAATCACTTAAAGGTAGGACTATGACTTCCTTTTAGATATTCTTCCCAAATATGGATGGTGTCAAATCAACTTACCATTGGTTTTTTGCGTTAGTGCTTGAGCTTTCAGAAAACCCTCTGCAAAACCAGTTTTAAATGCATCTTGGTGAGCTTCAGGTATATTTTTGGTTTTCATGAGTTTGTCCAAACTCTCAACATCTGATCCTCTGTCCCGCAAAAGGAACCCCTAAATACACAAACAATGCATCAGTACTGACTATATAGATAACACTGCCCAACAATATAATGATCACTCACAAAAAAATTCATTCAAAAACTCTAGAATTTCTAATTTTTATTGTCCATCAGAAGAATTACACTAAGATCCAACAATAAATTACTTAATCAATGGCTAAGAAACTAACTTTGGACCTTACACTTGCATCAATCAATTAATATAAAGAAACTCTCTGTAGGAATACTATACTGAAAACAATAGGTCACCTGTGGACTTTAGGGTTCTAATGGTTTGATGTTCACACTCCTTTATCTCTACTAGACAAAAAACCTCATTAAGTTATAAAATGTTTACTGAGTACCTTTTATATTCTTGGCCTTGTGTAAGTTCTGAAAATGTAAAGATAAATAACCAATGATCTGAATGTTCTCAGTCTACTAGGGAGAGATACACAAATAACTAATTTTTTGAAATCATTTTGATATTGTGTTAGAAGTTCTAGGTCTGCGGACACCTGGGTGGCTCAGTCGGTTAAGCATCCGACTCTTGCTTTCGGCTCAGGTCATGATCTCAGTCATGGGATCAAGCCCAACATTGGGCTCTGAACTCAGCAAGGAGTCTGCTGAAGATTTTTTCCCCTTTCTTCCCCGCCCCCACCCTGCTCCTCTCCCGCTCGCATGCATTCTCTCTCAAATCAATCAATAAAGTCTTAAAAAAAAAAAAAGAGGTTCTAGGTCTGGTGGTAAAATAAACGCTACCTCAGGAAGCTAGGAAAGGCATTACAGAGAAATAGGATTTCTAAACCAAAGGAAATGCAAAGCATAAACAATCTGACATAGCCATGAAGTAAAAGGCTTTAGCACTCAGGAACTGCAAGCTATCTTTTATGACACGACTTTAAAATGCCAAGAGACAAGTAGAGTAGAGGTTCAGGAGTGCCATATTAAAGATAAGAACAGAAAAATGATAGGCAGAGGCCAAATGGATACTACAGCAGGAATCTGACAATAAATCAGAGGAATATATTACATTAAAACATTTTAGACAGATGGTGGGTTGGTGGCAGTCTGAAAGCTGGACTGAAGGTAACAAAACTAAAGGCAAGGAGACTAAGGGGCGCCTGGGTGGCTCAGTAAGTTAAGCATCCGACTCGACTTCCACTCAGGTCATGATCTCAGAGTCGTGAGATCAAGCCTCACATCGGGCTCCATGCTTGGTCGGGCTCCACGCTCGGTACAGAGTCTGCCTGAGATTCTCTCTCTCCCTCTCCCTGCCCCTCCCAACATCCGTCCCTGTGCGCTCTCCCTCTCTAATAAATTCTTTAAAAAAAATAAAGGCAAGGAGACTAAATGAATGTTTACTAGAGTCCTTTAGGCAAGAAACGGTTATATTCCATCTATGCAGTGGAACTGGGAATGAAAAGAGACAGATCTAAGAAATATTTAAGAGGCTGGATCAATAGGACTTTAGTGATTAATGGATGTGATGATTAATGGATGTGACAGGAGAGAAAAGATGAACAAATCAAAGTTGATCAACAGGTTTCTAGCTTGGGTGGATGCTATTCTAGAAAACACACAGGTAGATGTGTAGGAAAAAAAAACAAAAGGAGATGTCTAATAGGCCAAAGGAGAGACATGACTGGGGCACTCAGAAGAGTTGTAGGTGTAATGATTACACAGGTAATTAATCCTTTAGAAAATCAACTGACCAATAAAAGAAATCAGATATTGAATGTTCTCATTGTAATAATTTGAAAATTACTGCTTTTTCAAACAACAAAAAATGTCTAATTACCTTTACAAATGATGGTGTTATATGCTGTGTCTCTGTCAATCTTTCAGAGGTGGACTGTAAACGTCGAGTTCTTGATTTCAAAGTTTTAAAACCCCGAGACTGTATGAAAACTGAACGGAACAGTATCACATTTACTTCTCGTTGCACATTTTTATAAGAAAAATGACTAGGATTCAAAACTGACACCAAGCCCATACAACCTAAGTTTATTATCCCATTTTTTAACATAGTCCTTTGCCTGACATTTCACTACCCTGGTAATTAAAGTCATTAAAATGGATTGAATCTATAAAATAACTGTATAGTCTCTTGGTAATTTTAAAATGTGAAAAAAAAAAAACCAAACAAACCCACTGATGAGTATCAAATAAAAGTCAGTGTCTAATGCCTCAAACCCCAATCCCACTTCCCCAGAAGTGACCACTGTTAACAATTTCATGACTGGGATGCCTGGGTGGCTCAGTCAGTTAAGTGTCCGACCTTTGATTTCAGCTCAAGTCTTGTTCTCAGGGTTGTGAGTTCAAGCCCGCACTGGGCTGCACACTGGGCATGGAGCCTACTTTAAAAAAAATTTTAAATGAAAGAATAAAAGTTTTGAAGAATGCCTGGGTGGCTCAGTCAGTTAAACGTCTGCCTTCGGTTCAGGTCATGATCCCAGGGTCCTGGGATCAAGTCCCACACCGGGCTCCCTGCTCAGCAGGGAGTCTGCTTCTTCCTCTGCCTGCAGCTTCCCAAGTTTGTACTCTCTCTCTGACAAATAAATAAAATCTTAAAAAAAAAAAAAAAAAAGCTTTAAAGAATAAAAGCTAAGGGATGCTTGGGCAGCTCAGTTGGTTAAGCGTCTGCCTTCGGCTCAGGTCATGATCCCAGGGTCTTGGGATCGAGTCCCGCATCGGGCTCCTTGCTCGGTGGGGAGCCTGCTTCTCCCTCTGCCTGCCGCTCCCCGCTTGTGCTCTCTCTCTCTCTGACAAATAAATAAATAAAATCTTGAAAAAAAATAATAAAATAAAGAATAAAAGCTTTGAAAAACAATTTCATGACTACACTTCTATGTATTTAAACATATGCTCTTTCTATAAAAATAGTATATAATTTTTTGCAGTTATCTTCTTGCACTTAACAAGAAATATTATCACGGATATTTTTCAGAACAGGTCAGATAGTACATTCAATTTAATGGCTGTTAATATTTTTCCAATTTATCAGTGTATAGCAATTTGAATATTCAACCACTTTTCTACTATGGACATTAGTTGTTTCCTGTTTTCTTATTGCTAAAAATGGTTCAGTTAAAATTCTTTCAGCATGTGTAGACTAAATTCTTAAAAGTGAAACCATGAGGTTTGAATTATTTAACACTAAGAAACTGCCCTCTAAAAGGTTGTTATTGATTTATACACCCACTGATGAATAGGAGTATCCTTTACTC